>NC_089195.1:36582485-36584985 GCF_963930695.1 Labrus bergylta
CAGATGTTCACTTGTTTCTTTTTCCTCCACAGATGTTCACTTGTTTCTTTTTCCTCCACAGATGTTCACTTGTTTCTTTTTCCTTCACAGATGTTCACTTGTTTCTTTTTCCTCCACAGATGTTCACTTGTTTCTTTTTCCTCCACAGATGTTCACTTGTTTCTTTTTCCTTCACAGATGTTCACTTGTTTCTTTTTCCTCCACAGATGTTCACTTGTTTCTTTTTCCTTCACAGATGTTCACTTGTTTCTTTTTCCTTCACAGATGTTCACTTGTTTCTTTTTCCTCCACAGATGTTCACTTGTTTCTTTTTCCTTCACAGATGTTCACTTGTTTCTTTTTCCTCCACAGATGTTCACTTGTTTCTTTTTCCTTCACAGATGTTCACTTGTTTCTTTTTCCTTCACAGATGTTCACTTGTTTCTTTTTCCTCCACAGATGTTCCAGCAGTGTTTGCGTCGCAGAGAGAAACGGTCACTCTGCCCTGTCCTGTGAAGAGCGGAGATGTCACATGGAAACACCTCACAGGCAGTCAGGAGGGAAAGACTCTCGTCACCATCCGAAACGGGGAAGAGAAAATAACCAACAAAGACAAATACGGATCGCTGGCAGATAACTCACTGGTTATAAAAAAAGTCGACCCGTCAGATTACCGGATGTATTTCTGTAACAAACATCGAGTTTACCTCCAGGAGACAGCTGATCCAAACATGCTGCCTGATGCTGGAAATGAACCAGGACAGACGGGGGTCCCTGCTGGAGACGAAGCAGCGTCAGGAGATGAATCTTCTGACTTGTGGAAAGTACCCGTTGGCGTCCTCGTCGGCGCTGCGTTGGTGCTTTTCGCCGTCTTCACGCTGAGATTCTGCTCGAGGCGGAAAACAGAGACACACTCCAACGTGGACAAAACGATGGAGGTGATCTACGAGGAGATCGAAGGTGTCTGGGAGCAGTCGGTGAGAGAGTCGGACGTGGAGAGTCCTTATTACTCGTCCTGCATCAGGGAGACACCGAACACGAGCACGACGTGGACAGACGACCATCTGTACAGCTCGGTGAACAAGCTGAGCTCTGACGGAGACGGCAGGTACGAGTGTGTGTACAACCTCGCACAGAATCCAGGAAGTGTGTGTGAGAAGTGAGCGTTCAGTTTCACACGTGCCTAAAACTCCTGAAAATGAAGTTCATGTTGTTGGGACTCTGTTGCTGCTGTGTCCCGCCCCCCCCGCCGCCGCGTCCTTCTTTTCACGCCATGTCCGCCAAGGATTTCATGAACATAAGAAATGTTCACAAACTGCTGTTTGAATGTTTTTGGTTCAGCATGACAAAATATAAAAACTGGAAACAAATAATCAGGATCAGAATCAGAATCAAGTACATTTACACATAAAGGAATCTGACTTGGTGTGTTGGTGCTAAACAATTAACAAGGAAATAAATCAGAACTAGAAACAACTTAAATAATACAGAATATGAAGATATTACAATATATAAAATAGAATTTAAAAATGTTACATATAAAAATAAAAAACACAAAAGCTAACATGTAGGAGCTGTGCAGTGGACTATGAGAAAACATCTTAGTTTGTGTAACTACTCACAGAGAGCATGTAAAGAATTTACATTTTTAATGTGGGCGTTCATGTAACGCATAAAGAACAGTTCAGCGTTCACATTACTCTGATGTTTTGATGTAAAAGCACATATTCAGAAGAAGGGTTGTTTCTTGTACAAGTTGAAAGTCAGAGAGGTCCTCCTTCAAGATGAAAACACCAAGAGACCCCTGCTGCTGTGAGGAGCACGTTTGGGTTGCTATGACAGAGCATGGCTGGATTCCATTTGTTCCATGTTGCTGAGGCCCTGTCCCAAAGTGAAGTGTGCGTTTGTTGAAAGTGGACTCAAAGGAAGAACCAGAAATATCTCATAAATCCAGTCTGTCCTGTGTAAATGTGTCTCTGAGTCCTGACTGTCTACAATGAGGGAGAAGCTCGAGTCCCGCTGGCTGTGTTGTTGTCAGAGCCGTGTTTACATGGACGGGACGGCCGGCTCCTCCCCTTGTGTATAAAAGCTGTTTTAGTCAAGAACTAGAGAGAAGAAGAAGAACATACTCACTGATTATTAAATGAGAAGTTCAAATATTCCAACGTGGCCCCTCCTCCTCTAGAAGCTCCGCCCCCTGCAGGACGTAGTGTGTACATTTACTGCTTGTAGCTACACTGCAAGCTAACGCATGCTAGCGCAAGTTAACCGCCGATGTTTGTCACCTTCCTGTGGACTGTATTTTATTTTGAAGGAACCAGCTAGCTTCACTTTAGGAGAAGTCTGGTTTTAGAGTTTAAATTGATGGAACGTGCAGCCTCAGCCCTGCAGGGTAGCCTCGATGGACCATGGATGGATACTAATCAAAGAATATAAAAAAGAGAACTTAGCTCAAAGATGAAATGAACAAGTGTTTAAACCTTATAAGTAGAAGGCAGAAGGAGCAGTGATGATGATTTCC
>NC_089195.1:36589985-36657485 GCF_963930695.1 Labrus bergylta
GAAAAGCCACATCGTGACCCTGGTGGAGGATCACAACCGAGCTCTGTTACACGCTGAGAATTTATTCTCTGAGGCTCACAATAAAGAGTTACAGCAGCTGAAATACAAGGTGACGCAGACGCAGCACGCCCGCATGAGATTCAGGGTGCGTCTCATGTCTCTTTTTTATCGTTTCCTCGCTCCTCGCTCCAACCCGAAGTCGTTGAGTGTCGCCATGGTGAAGTCTCTTATTTCGGCAGCGAGTATCGAGGAAACATGAGACCAGCCCTCCCGGAAGACTTTTTACTGACAGACACGCCCCCTTATTAAATATCACTCATTGATTGGACGTTGCAGTAGTGTTGTAGTCAAGACCACAGTAACCGAGACAAAGACATACCCGAGACCAGAGAGCTCTGAGACTGAGACAAGACCAGGACTTTTAGGGATCGAGACCGAGTCAAGACCAAGACTTTTAGGGGTCGAGACCAAGACTTTTAGGGATCAAGATTAGGGATCGAGACAGAGTCAAGACCAAGACTTTTAGGGATCGAGACCGAGTCAAGACCAAGACTTTTAGGGATCGAGACAGAGTCAAGACCAAGACTTTTAGGGATCGAGACCGAGTCAAGACCAAGACTTTTAGGGATCGAGACAGAGTCAAGACCAAGACTTTTAGGGATCGAGACCGAGTCAAGACCAAGACTTTTAGGGATCGAGACAGAGTCAAGACCAAGACTTTTAGGGATCGAGACAGAGTCAAGACCAAGACATTTAGGGATCGAGACCGAGTCAAGACCAAGACTTTTAGGGGTCGAGACCAAGACTTTTAGGGATCAAGACAGAGTCAAGACCAAGACATTTAGGGATTGAGACCGAGTCGAGACCAAGACATTTAGGGATCGCGACAGAGTCAAGACCAAGACTTTTAGGGATCAAGACCGAGTCAAGACCAAGACTTTTAGGGATCGAGACCGAGTCGAGACCAAGACTTTTAGGGGTCGAGACCGTGTCAAGACCAAGACTTTTTAGGGATCGAGACCGAGTCGAGACCAAGACTGTTGGGGATCGAGACCTTGTCAAGACCAAGACTTTTAGGGATCGAGACCGAGTCAAGACCAAGACTTTTAAGGATCGAGACTGAGTCAAGACCATGACTTTTAGGGATCGAGATCGAGTCGAGACCAAGACTTTTAGGGATCCAGACCAAGTCAAGACCAAGACTTTTAGGTATCGAGACCAAGACTTTTAGGGATCAAGACCAAGACTTTTAGGGATCCAGACCGAGTCAAGACCAAGACTGTTAGGGATCTAGACAGAGTCAAGACCAAGACTTTTAGGGATCGAGACCGAGTCAAGACCAAGACTTTTAGGGATCGAGACAGAGTCAAGACCAAGACTTTTAGGGATCGAGACAGAGTCGAGACCAAGACTTTTAGGGATCGCGACCGAGTCAAGACCAAGACTTTTAGGGATCGCGACCGAGTCAAGACCAAGACTTTTAGGGATGGAGACCGAGTCAAGACCAAGACTTTTAGGGATCCAGACCGAGTCAAGACCAAGACTTTTAAGGGTCGAGACCGAGTCAAGACCAAGACTTTTAGGGGTCGAGACCGAGTCAAGACCAAGACTTTTAGGGATCCAGAACTTGTCAAGACCAAGACTTTTAGGGATCGAGACCGAGTCAAGACCAAGACTTTTAGGGGTCGAGACCAAGACTTTTAGGGATCAAGACCAAGACTGTTAGGGATCGAGACAGAGTCAAGACCAAGACACTTAGGGATTGAGACCGAGTCGAGACCAAGACTTTTAGGGATCGAGACAGAGTCAAGACCAAGACTTTTAGGGATCGAGACAGAGTCAAGACCAAGACTTTTAGGGATCGCGACCAAGTCAAGACCAAGACTTTTAGGGATCGAGACAGAGTCGAGACCAAGACTTTTAGGGATCGCGACCGAGTCAAGACCAAGACTTTTAGGGATCGAGACCGAGTCGAGACCAAGACTTTTAGGGATCGCGACCGAGTCAAGACCAAGACATTTAGGGATGGAGACCGAGTCAAGACCAAGACTTTTAGGGATCGCGACCGAGTCAAGACCAAGACTTTTAGGGATGGAGACCGAGTCAAGACCAAGACTTTTAGGGATCCAGACCGAGTCAAGACCAAGACTTTTAGGGGTCGAGACCAAGACTTTTAGGGATCAAGACCAAGACTGTTAGGGATCGAGACCGAGTCAAGACCAAGACTTTTAGGGATCGAGACAGAGTCAAGACCAAGACTTTTAGGGATCGCGACCAAGTCGAGACCAAGACTTTTAGGGATCAAGACCAAGTCAAGACCAATACTTTTAGGGATCGAGACCAAGTCAAGACCAAGACATTTAGGGATCGAGACCAAGTCAAGACCAATACTTTTAGGGATCGAGACCAAGTCAAGACCAAGACATTTAGGGATCGAGACCGAGTCAAGACCAAGACATTTAGGGATCGAGACCGAGTCAAGACCAAGACTGTTAGGGATCGAGACCGAGTCCAGACCAAGACTTTTAGGGATCGAGACCAAGACTTTTAGGGATCGAGACCGAGTCAGGACCAAGACTTGTAGGGATCGAGACCAAGACTTTTAGGGATCGAGGCCGAGTCAAGACCAAGACTTTTAGGGATCGAGACCGAGTCAAGACCAAGACTTTTATGGATCGAGACCGAGTCAAGACCAAGACCATAAATATCACTAAAACATCATCATCTAGTTTTTAGGGGGCGTGTCCCTCATTTAGACCGTAACACCGGGAAGGTTGCGGCCGTAACCGGGTGATAAAAATCAAACAAATGAATTGAAGTTATTTTTTCTTTTAGAAAGAGACGTTTTCCTTCAAATCTCAGTAATGACGTTGAAAAACAACCGATCCAAAAAAATCCAGAGTCCGCACAGACCGTGTAAAAATGCTTTTGATTCTGAAACGAGACCTAGACCTTCATAAACTGGATTAGATGTAAGCCTAGACTTTGGAATGACCATGAGGCCCCCCGCCTGCGCCTGATGATCTGAGGCTGCCCGCTGTCTTAGAAGGGTTCTGTAACATGGCTGATGATGCGTCAGTCTATTGTAAAAGTAATTTGAAGCTTTGTGCGTGTGTGTGTGTGTGTGTGTGTGTGTGTGTGTGTGTGGTCCTGCAGGAAGAACTGGTGGAGGTGAAGAAGAAGCTGGTGAGAGAGGAGAGGAAGCTAGCAGCAGCAGGGCAGGAGAAGAAACATCTGCAGAAGTGTCTGCAGGAAGCCGAACAGAATCTTCCCCAGCTCCAGAAACAGCTGGAAGAACACAACAAGGACAGGACCGAGATGTTGGTACGTTCACGGCACACTGTGCAATTATTCTTTTAGAAGAAATGAATCTGATATCTGTTCAAGTTCAAAGTAGTCTCCGGCTTCCTATGCGGTCTATAGGCTACTTAGAGTACTGACTATGTTTGAGTTATTTCTGCACACCTGTGTCCACTGTCACCTGCTGCAGTTATTAACTTAGTTCTACAGTTAAAGGTCACATATTCTCCTCCTCTTCCTCTTCTTCAGTTTAAATAAGTCTCAGATCTCCTCAAAACATGTGTGTGAAGTTTCTTGTTCTAAATCCACTCTGATCCTGTATTTGATCATGTCTATAAACCCCTCTATTTCAGCCCTGCTCAGAACAGGCTGTTTCTGTGTCTGTACCTTTAAATATGTAAATGAGCTGTGTCTGACCACGCCCCCTCTCTGGAAGGGCTTGGGTGTCTCTGTCTTTCTCGCTCCATGTCCTATTGTTTACGGTGAGAAGGCAGACTCAGAGGGCAGAACAAACACCTAGCTGTGGGAGTGTCACCCACCTGGGGGAGGGGCTACTGCCCTTTGTGATGTCATGAAGGGAAAATCTCCAAACGGCCTGTTTGAGCACACATTTTCTGAAAAGTGGAGTAGGTAAAAGACGGAGAGGATGGACTTTTCTCATCATTGGGGGGTTTGTAGACGAACTAGAGACACATGTTGGAGTTAGAGGAACATGGGGAAGAGGATTTTACAGAATATGTGACCTTTAAATGAGAGCACACAGAATGATTTGTTTAACTTTTTACAACAACTTAAAAAGCTTATACTGGTTTGAAGAAATCCCTCACACTGCTGCTGATGTGTCTGACAGAAAACAAGAGCCCGAGTGAAGGTCATCGAAAAGGAGCTGAAGGATCTGAGCGTGGAGCACGAGCTGCTGCTGCAGGCCTTTGAGAAGGTAACCAGCTCACGTCTTCAGTTTTCCCTTCGCTCCGCCTGCCAGGTTTCTGTAAAGGGAGTGTTTTTGTTTTTTTCCGGCAGGTTCAGCAGGAGCGCGATGAGCTGCTGAAGAAACAGACGGCGGCCATCCTGGACGTGCAGCAGCTGTGCGGACTGAAGGAGATGTTGCTGGAGAGGAAGTTGGCAGCGCTGACGGAAACTCTGGAGACGAAGGAGGCGCAGCTCTGCGCTGTACTCTCCGCCTCCAACATTGACCAAACTGCGAAAAAACTTGAGGTACGGTTTCAAACTTATGTTTCTACCTGTTTCCAAATATGAGGGTACCACAAGGCTCTGTGCTGGGTCCCTCACTATTTACAGTCTACATGAGCCACCAAGCGGTCCGGTTCAGGACACAAAGAGACACCAGCTGAAACTAACCTGAAATGTTTTTACTGACGCCAGTGTCAGATAAATAAGATATGCTGTGTGTGCTCTTTTTGTGTTTCCTGATTCAACAAACGTCTGATTGTTCTTCTCCTGCTCGTAGAAAACGCTGGAGTCCAAAGTCTCACCATCAGCGCCTTAAAGGGGGAATTGGCTCGAGACTGTTAGGTCAGTAGACAGATTCTCCTGGATTAATCAGAGACAATCGATCGTTGAATGTGTTGATGACATGAACAACGAGCTGCTGCAGCGCTCCAAAGAGAGTCTGAAGGCTCTGGGAGTCCCTCTGTACAACTTTCCCTTCAGACTCTCGGGTCAGATCCTCGGAGGACGGACTCGGGTTCAGAACTCTCCCTCAGCTGTCGGTAAACTCTGACCTCCTGCGGGTGTGTGAGGTCCTCACTCACCTGCTCCACCTGCACTACTCGCCCTTTCTACCTCACTCTCTTTTCATGATTCCTCACAGACCAGCGGGAGATCGTCAGACGTCTGCTGCACGTATTTAAAAAGTAAAAAGACGTTCTGATCTTCTTCATCGTGTTGCAGTGAACTTGTGTTTTCTTTATCATTCTTCTGCTGACGTCTCTTTTTGTAAACCCTCCCCCCCCCGACACACTCCTCCTACAACTCCTGCAGGGACCATCACGACCCAAATGTCGGATATTTTTCAACCATTCCGATTTATTCATGAAAAAGTGAACAGTTTGACCTCCGGCGGTACAACAGGAACAAAACAAACATGTTCAAAAAGCTCTTCACAGATTTTTGACACTTATTTTTTCAGCGACCCACTTCTGGGTCCCGACCGGCCAGTTGAGAACCACTGCTGTAACAACAATACTGACCTTTTGACCTCAGACATCATGTGACCACTGTTTCCTGCTTCGATCTTCATCTCTGTCTAAGTGCTAGTACGTACATGTAAGGTCGCCAGAAGGCTAAATATGGGGAATAAACGTGTTTGTTTAGCATCATTTTCTAACTGTTAAAATCCTCTTCTCCATGTTTCTCTGACTTAAATATGTGTCTCTAGTCCGTCTACAAAGCCCCCAATGATGAGAAAAACAGATTCAGTCGCCCAGATGCTGCGTGGACACGTTACTGATGGACACGATAAAACCTGTTCCTGTTATCTTGAGACTGAACGTCCCATTTGACCTCAGAGGAGATTCTGTTGAAAGGATATCCTCACAGATGAAGCCGCTGTCTTTACAGAAAAACTTGACATTTGACCTGTATTTGTCTGGATATTCACACGTGATGGTGGTTTTAACCGTTCTATATGCTGCAGTCTGATCAAATGGATCCCCGCACAAATCCTCATCTGCAAACAGAAAAATAAAAAATGCAAATGTGTCAGTCTGTAAAGGCATGTTTAACCTCAGCAAACATTTACTCTCTATGACCTCAATCTGTAGTTTCAAGTGTTATTTTGTGTAAAATTGTCGTGTAATATTCATTCATTTAAAAAACGTTTTCCTGGTGATTTCTGAGAAGCATCAGTGTTATGAGGAAGTAATGTATCAGAAACAGCCAGTAAATGTGTCGTCACGTCTGCCTTTCAGCTCGTTTTAGTTCCTTAAATAAACAGCACTCAGAGAGAACAAAGTCAACCTTGAACCTTGAATTACTGTGAAGATGTACGTCAGTATTCTGTTTACCGTCGAGGACACGTTTTACTCGCAGCTCACATGAGAAATGAAACAATAATTTCATAAGTAATGTTCTTTTTTTGTCTTTTACCGTGTGTATGAAGGGTTCTCACAAATATTAAAATATCAAAGATAGCCTGGCCTGAAGTTGCCTTGACAGTACATTTAAAAAAAAAAAAACGTAACACCTACGCTTCTTCGATGTATCCTTCCTCTATTTTTAAATTTGCAGTTCATCATATCCTCTTCTGCAGAAACCGTGTGAGGCAGGTAAATAACCAGATACGCTGGAAGTAGCAGTCATAACCACAACATGTCAGAAATAGGAAGCAAGAGACAAGAAGAGGTGGAAGCAAGAGGTTCCATTGAGTCATGACGCGTTACGTTTGGATGTCAGGATGGGTCAGTCGTTTGAATCTATAAACAGTGAGACGCTAACAAAGCTTCAGAGAGACCGCGGGGAACGGAAACATCAGAGATGACGATACATCACCACACTTCATCAGACGTTATTAATAAACTGAGCTGCTGATGTAACATCTGATGTTGGAATAGACCAGCACGAAATCTTCATCCTCCTCCTCATGTAACATGTCTGAGTCGCTTCTCGCTCACCGTGTCCTCACCGCACACAAGCGTTTGATATCGCGTCACATCGTGAACCATCGGACGCCCTCTCTCCACAGAAGTTCAAGAGACGATATCTTTTTTAAAGATTTTTGTCAGTATCGAGATAACGATCGTATAGTGATGAAAAAGAACAAAACCAAATGGTTGGCTGCCAACGTACGCCATGATCGTGAGTCTGCCCGCCTCGCTCAGCGTCAGTCGTATGAGACGCGAGGAGCTGGATCACGGAAGTGAAGGTTTATAGCATCGTCAGCTGTTTCTGTGTTTCAGGCGCCAGTAGGTGAGGCCGGGTCGTCATGGACTGAGAACACACAAACGCTATTTGACTGGTGAATAAATCGCGTGATATCGGCGCATAGCTGCGATAAAATGAGCCGATAATGATCGTCACTTAGATACGCTGATATGGGGCGATACAATCGGCTGGAGGATGAATCGCTCGAGGTCTAATCTAAAGGGGATGAAAACAGCTGATGAGAAAAAAGGGACTGTAGCGGGTCGTGGTTAGACCTCAGAGGCAGCACACTTGAACGGAGAAAAAACAGTAAAAGGTCGAGAACGAACAGAAATGAACTTCTGAGGCTCAGAGGCATCTGACACACACACACACACAAGATCCTATGGACATGCACTAATGGAGAGATGTCAGGGTGACCACAGTGTCTGTGGTCGTGACAGCCCACAGTGGGCAGCCCACAGTGGGCACACCTGAGCGACCAGACCAACTTCCATATTTGGTCCACACTGGGACTTGAACTGGTGACCCTCTGGTTCCCAACCCAAGTCCCTACAGACTGAGCTACTGTTGGATCTTTCTAGCACAAATATTTCTAGAACTGTTGACAGATTTAAACCTGTAATTACACCACCCAAACACTGGGAAAGGTGGGGCGCTAATGTGCCTTAAAACACTAGTTGTCATGCGACGTTAAAGAGAAGAAAAAGACGACAAGCAGCCAATCATGACTTCTGGAAAACTTCATGAAAAAGAAAACTTTCATGTCTTATTGTGACAATAATCGACATCAACTGATATGAACATTTTTTATCACGATGATGTTTTTAGTCACATCGCCCCGCCCTACTCTGAGAGCGCCGACCTCCATCTGAGGAAAGAGTTCCCTTCTAACTTACCTTTTTGTAATCTCTATGCTAAACTAAGCTAAGCTAAAGGTCACCTGGCTGCAACATGTTTTCATATTCCCCGTGAGGTTCAGTGGATAAAGAAACACAGAGGACAGCAGTTTGGTTTGGTACATTCCCTTTACTGACATTCAATGTCTCATATTTGTCTAGATAGAAAAACTATGCACATCAACATTTACACTTTCTTTACACACACAGTTTGGCTTCTGAACGGGTAGTGTTCCTGTCCAGCTCGGATCTCTACAAACCGGACCTCAACCGGTCTCCTGTTCAAACAGCTGATGACGGAGACGGGCGCCTCTGGAAGACGTCAGGGTGGAGTCTCTGCAGCTCCATGAGGAGGCCCATCTGCTCACTGACACCGTGTTTGATTGGATGAATAAATAAAAAGATAAACATTCCCCTCTGCAGTAATGACTCGTTTGCTAAATGTAGGAAACGTTCTGTCTCAAAGTTTCTAAACCTGGCCCTTACTTTTAGGGTGTTTATGAATTTTAGACTCAAAAAGATTTCATATGGTTTCAGCCGAGAAACAGAGAGGCTGCAACAGACTCAGAGTTTGTCCGTTACAGGCTCCGGTTGTTACTCTGTGTGACATCATCACAGAAAGGATCCTGCAGAGAGAGACCTTTGTGTTAACGAGAAAAACGGAGAAAGGAAACAGTTTGTCTCTTCTTTTAGTCATTAAGTGTTCTTAAAAAAAAAAAAGGACCAATATTAGAACGCCGTGAAGAAGTGAAACATGCAAATGTCTGACGTTAAAGGAAGAATGTGCGACATCAAGTCTGTCCTGTGTAAATGTGTCTCTGAGTCCTGACTGTCTACAATGAGGGAGAAGCTCGAGTCCTGCTGGCTGTGTTGTTGTCAGAGCCGTGTTTACATGGACGGGACGGCCGGCTCCTCCCCTTGTGTATAAAAGCTGTTTTAGTCAAGAACTAGAGAGAAGAAGAAGAACATACTCACTGATTATTTGGATGTTAGTAAGAGTTTTTAGATCACGCTCATTCTGTGTCAGTTTACATGAAATGTGAAGCTACGAGCTAACTAAAGAGCGCTAACATTAGCATGCTAACACAACAATGTGAAGCTACGAGCTAACTAAAGAGCACTAACATTAGCATGCTAACACAACGATGTGAAGCTATGAGCTAACTAAAGAGCGCTAACATTAGCATGCTAAGACAACAATATGAAGCTATGAGCTAACTAAAGAGCGCTAACATTAGCATGCTAACACAACAATGCATGTGCTTCATGGTTGTTCTAATTGATAACTTCATGTGAAAGTGAGGGGGGTTGGAGGTGTGTCTCTGGAGGATAGCAGAGGCTTCAGTATGGAGAAGGCGTGGCCTTGTTTTGGTTTCATGTTGGAGCTCAAGGGCGCCATCTACTGGATCAAAGAGTCGCACATTCTTCCTTTAAAAGCTGGTTAATTACTGGAACAAGTCATAGAAATCCTGATTGTACATTTTTTACGTCTCTGAATCATTTAATAAATGAATATTTGTTCCTGAAGAAGATTTTCTTATGAACAGTTCTCATCGTGTCGATGCTTTCTTCTACTTTAAGGCCCCGTGTCCACACAGCGTTTTCTTTCGTGCTGAAAAGCGCAGACTGTGTTCGTATGTTGAGATTCAAAACGCTGCTCGTCCGTCCTGTCTCTTAAAAACCGCCACTGAATGACCGACGCTGCCCCGTTACCTTTCACTGCATGTTTTATATTTGAGGTCGTTTTTTTTTCTTCACTGTGAGAATCAAACGGAGGATGTTCGCCCTCCTACTCTGTCTGGACGATGAGCTTCATGAGAATGACGGCCTCGCTGTCACACTCCGATCAGACACAGAGAGCGAGGACGAGGTGGCCTCGTAAGGAGGCGGAGATAATTGGAATATCAAACATCCTGAAAGAGCGTCAGTGACGTGAACAGCGCCTTTCTGAAAAGACGAAAGATCTTCAACTCTGAGCAGCCGCACAGAAAAGGCTGAGCGCTCCCAAAAGAGACGCTGGGCGCTGTGCTACTGCTTCAAACGCTCTCTACTCGTGGGCGACGCTAGCTGTGAGGACACGGGGCGTAAGAGAGGGGAGCTGTGTATAAACATCATATCTGCATGTCAGTACATTTATTGAAGCATTCATTGCCAGGTGCTCAGCGTCATCAAGTCGTCTAAAGATCGAACAGTCGGATCATAATCGACCCTGAAGACATGTTTGACTTCTTTTAACTCTTCAAACAGAGTGCTACATTTATCACATGAAGTAAGTGCAGAGCATCGCCGCCATGTTTGAGACATTCGCCTCACAGGAAGTCCCGAGGCTGGAGAGGAAGTTGACCTGCATGTGTTTTTTTTTCCATTCTCTGACCTCCCGAGGTCGGAACAAAACGCTCTCTCCAGCACGTCACGTTGTCTTTTCTTTTTTTTTTTTTTTTTTGGTTTGGAGAAAGTTTGAGGCCCGTGTCAGCCGGTGCCGTGGCTGCTGTACTCGAAGACGCCCTTCTTAAAGAACGGTGAGAACTCACAGACGGCGTGTTTGGTGAGATGGAAGCCGCCGTCTGCGTCGGCTCTGAGAGGAGAGCTGGAGGACGACAGCATCACCCTGAACAAGTTCCTCAGATAGCGCTGCAGAAACAAAAAAAGCAACAGGAGAAGGTCACTTTACCTCAAACGTTTTCTATGTTCCTATAAGTTTGATCTAAAAGCGTAAAAAACTCACCTCGAGCTGGTTACGGCGCTCGGCCACCATCCGCTCGTCTCGGTTTCCAAACAGTTTCTTTGGAGGGAACTCCAGAGCAGCGAGCTGAAACAGAAACCTCCAGCATCAATGACGTGTCTCTGTCACAGAACCTCAGCCTGCTGATAAAACTGTAATGAACCGCTCGTCTCACCTCGGGGTATTTCAACTTCAGGCTCTTGTGCATTTCTCTAAAGCGGCTGTAACGTCTGAAAACGGTCCACATGTCGTCCATCACAGAGATCTGACGGAGAGAGAGAGAAACGCTTGGTACAGAGACAGATGATTTACTGAATTTACTCAAATGTATTTGTAGATCATCCAAACTTTGACATTGGGCTGTCAAAAGATTAAATTTTTTCACATTTAAAAATAAAAATGTTACTGCCTTCAGCTGGGAGTACTTTACTTACTGTTTGAATCCAACCCTGCTTTTATTTTGAAACATTAAGGAAACATGCTATGTTGAAGTGCTGGCTTCTCTGACAACAATGCAGCAGCCAGTATGTCCTCCTTCTAACTTTAGATTCTGCTCCTGAATGCTCTGGATTTGTTTGGACCAGAGAAGGTAGGCGCTTTTAAGGCGACCACCACACGGCCGTTTTGGACGCCCCTCGGTTTGTCAGATATGAGAGCAGTTATCAGGTCAACAGGTGTTGCAGCGATGGAAGCGGTCAAGAGAAGTGGTTCAGATAGAAGTGATTGTACCCGACCTAAAAAGCCTCTGCATGTTTCTAATAAGCTCCACGAGCAGAAACGTGCTCAAACTAGGATCAATATTGGAGATGCTTTTGAAAAATGGAGAGAGGTTAGAACACAGAAAGGTTTACAGACCCATGCAGAGCTGGATAAACACTGAAGCTTCAGAGTCCACCACATGGTGACCTGAGTGAGCATCCACTCTAGAGAGGAGGGGGGGAGACAGCTCTCTATGATGTTTAGAATTTAGACTGCAGTACCCATTTTAAACACTAGGTGTCAGAGTTACAGAAACAGGAAGTGGTTAGGGATCCCAAACTGAGGTCAAACATCTCAAAGGAATGGTAACAAAGGTCAATGTGTGATGTCATAAGGTCAATGTTTGATGTCATGAGGTGGATATTACTTTGGACTCGTCAGCTGAGCTGTGTGAGAGTTTGTTGAAGTGAAATGAGACATTCAAAGATGCAGCAGTGTCCTTCTTTTACATCACTGAGACTACAGGGAGACACTGAGGACCACTATCTACGGAGAGCCTGAAGGGTCAAAATAAAATGAGATTAACTCGCTAATGCTGACAGACCTTTATGAAAAATGAATACTTGATCCTGCTTACAGACTTTTTAGATTCTCGCTTTACGATTATCTGAGTGAAAGTTCACCACCGTAGAGAACACACGCAGCTTTTTGAAACAACCACTGGATACGTTTACAGAAAATGGATTGCATTACAAAAGTATAAAAAAAGGAGACATGCGCCTGAGAGAGACGGATTGTACAGTACAAGAAGGTGAGGAAGATGACGAGGATGAACCCAGTGGAGAGAACTCACCTTCACCTCGAACTCAAAGTGCTCGTCCTTCCCCTGTCCGCGGAGGACGTAACGAGGAATGCTAATCCTAACTGGCTCCTGTAGGCCGTCGGGGCTCGTCCCCAGAGGACGAGAGACCAGGTGCTGCAGAGGGGAGTCACCGGGGGAAGAAAGAGAGATGGGAAACGAAGAGAGGGAAGAGGAGGAGAGTAAAGGGTTGACAAGGTGCTGCAATGAGAATGACTTATAACAGGAAACATGGCTCAGTCTTTATTCCCACCATACTCTCTCAATGAAAACAGTTACAAGGAAAGAGTTGGTTCATATATTATTCACACTCTGTTAGTCATCATTGTACAACATGAAAAACCGTCTCCAAGTATCGCCATGACAACTTCTCTTTAAGATCATCACCCTCCTCCCTTTGAATCAAATCACAAATCATAGAAGTTCACATTCTTTAAAACAGAGAACAAACAGACAAAGCACATTTTCCAGTTTTATTTCATTCATTCATTTATTTATCACAAATACAGGAACAAAGACCGACAACAGTTAGAGACAGAGTCAGCAGCTTCTTCCTTCAAAATAAAATACAGACTTCTCCTAAAGTGAAGCTGCTCCATCGTCCCTTCTGGGCCTCCATATATGTGTGGTGGTGACTGTGTCTGCAGAGACTCTGTCCTCTGACTGGGTTTTACTGTTCTGCTTTGTTCTGGTTGACTGGTGTGTTTCCTCCTGTGTAAAAAGTACCAGAATCCCCCCTTTGCTGTGCTTAATGAATAAAATACTTTAATATATGTTCAAAAGATCATTTTAAAATCCCTTTCAGATGTGTCCATTTTACTTTGGCATGATCAAGAATCCGATCAGGTAATTTCTCTTTCTCGTCAAAGGGCAACAAAATAGTCAACATATCTTAAAACAAATAATTTAAGTTGATTTTGGACCCAAGGTATCACATTGAGTTTGTAGATGAATGGTGGCACTGCCTTAAGCTGTGCTATCTAGGTGCACAAATTATTTATCAAGATCACAGCTTCTGAGGTACAACCAAAGGACAACTTCCAGGAGTCGCACTGAGGGCCGCCTGAGGGCACTTCAGCTGAGACTGGCCTGGAATTCTCCTTCTGTTCGGGAGCTTGTAGTTTGTGAGTTGTAAAAGAGATTTCCACAACCAGCCAGTTGTCATTCTGCCTCAGAAGAACGCATTTGATGTCAGAACGTCTGCGAAGTTCAAGTCCCTGGAACTGTGGCTGGGAGGGGACCAGACTGGAGCCCCTCTGCGCTGGATGAAAGACACCGTCCTCCCGGAGAAGAGCTACATGAGTGTCAGTCAGGAGGAACTGAAAGATGGTGTCCTGATGTACACGGGTAGAGTTCATGACTTTGACGCTGGTGTAAAGCAGAGGATGGATGTTTGCCAGAGAAGGTTTGTCAGGACCGTCCATGTTCCCGTGGACGATGTAGAGCAGATCTGCAAGGACGCGCTTGAATCTGGAAGTGATGTGAAAGCCATTGTCCAGGACGATCTCAGGAACATTTGATGTCCAATCCAAAGAAAGCACCATGAGGTCGCCTGAGAGTAACGGGTGTTCTTCAGTCCCTTCAGAGAACTTTTCAGGAGAAAGGGTCTTCAGTAGGGTCTTGCAGAACTCCTGTGTGAGCTCCTTGCTGTGGGTAAAAACCGCCAAAGCTGAATCATCACTGCATCCAATTAGGCGGATATGCTGCCCTGCCAAGCTTATCTGGACCTTTTTGATTTCCAGAAGATTGAAACTGTGAAAAACAGATAAGGAGTGATCCGAATTCATTTCACTTGACACCACTATTAGATAATTTTCTGACAAAAGCAAGCACACAGGCTTTGGATTTGGCTGCTTTTTGTTGGCAGTTTTGAGCCAGAAGATACTTAAAATCTTCTTGATTTCCATTTGAGGAGCCAGATATTCCAACTTTTCCAAAATCTTCTGGGATGAAAGTGACTGCAGCTGAGATAAGGCTGGTGGGAGCTGGACCAGCCTTTGATAAAACACTTGAGGAGAAGTGTTTTTCAGAGACAACACTGAGCCTTCAGGCCACCCTGAGACGCCTGGGATCGTAGGCATGCTGCAATTCCGAGGAAGACTAAGGGCGTGATACCTCGGCGGATCAACCAACATGACTTTGTTTTCTGATGGAATAGAAGGTTCTGGTTCTGGTTTAAGCTGCATCTGATGAATCAGTGGAAGGTCTTTCGACACCATGGTCACATACTGAGAGAGCACCACTTTCATATCGTCTACTCCTACATTTCGGATGATGTCCCGTGTGCCCTGCAGCCTTCTACCAGCGTCTTTGTACGCTTCAGACAGCTTGCCAGAAAAATAACCCAAAGCATAACTACTGCCGACCATCCCTTTCCCAACTGTTGAATCCATCACTTGTTTCAGTTGACTTTGAATGCCTTCCTTTGGGTTTTGCATGAATTTAACAAAACCAGTGACAGAGTTCTGCAAATCTAATAATTGATTATTGCTAGAACCGTTGACAGAGTTCAGCGACTTTGGTGACTGATCATCGATAAGTCCAGAGACAGAGTTCTGCGACTTTGGCGACTGATCATCGGTAAGGCCAGAGACAGAGTTCTGCGACTTTGGCGACTGATCATCGGTAAGGCCAGAGACAGAGTTCTGCGACTTTGGTGACTGATCATCGCTAAGACCAGAGACAGAGTTCTGCGACTTTGGCGACTGATCATCGGTAAGGCCAGAGACAGAGTTCTGCGACTTTGGTGACTGATCATCAGGAAGACCAGAGACAGAGTTCTGCGACTTTGGCGGCTGATCATCAGGAAGACCAGAGACAAAGTTCTGCGACTTTGGCGACTGATCATCAGGAAGACCAGAGACAAAGTTCTGCGACTTTGGCGGCTGATCATCAGGAAGACCAGAGACAAAGTTCTGCGACTTTGGCGGCTGATCATCAGGAAGACCAGAGACAAAGTTCTGCGACTTTGGCGACTGATCATCAGTAAGACCAGTTACAGAGTTCTGCGACTTTGGTGACTGATCATCAGGAAGACCAGAGACAGAGTTCTGCGACTTTGGCGGCTGATCATCAGGAAGACCAGAGACAAAGTTCTGCGACTTTGGCGGCTGATCATCAGGAAGACCAGAGACAAAGTTCTGCGACTTTGGCGGCTGATCATCAGGAAGACCAGAGACAAAGTTCTGCGACTTTGGCGACTGATCATCGGTAAAACTTGCATCTTGTACGACTCTTGGGTCACTTGCTTGGTCTTTGACGTTGTCCTTGGCGAAAGAATCCGACCGTCTATCCCCAAACAACTCTTTGGCCGGAACTTCCGAAACATAACAACCAGAATCATTTCTTTCCTTTTCAGTGATATTCTTGATTTTGTCAAATCTGTTGGTCGATGTGTACGCTGAGGTAGAACAGAACTTTCCAATATTAACATGGTCTCGTTCATTAACATTACTGCTTTCTTCTCCAGGCTCATGTTTTCCTCTTCTTTGCAAACAGTTGTTAAAGTCATCATCTCCATGAGTCATTTGCTCTCCTTCCAGCCAGACGCCAGTGTTGGATTTCTGTTCGTCTTCTCTGTCAAGCTTTAAAAAATCCTTCTCTGGTTCACCAAACATGTTTTCTGGGATGTGAGGAGGAGAGTCTGCTTCGAGCTCCGGGGCAGGTAGGAAGCTAGACCACAACCCGGGGGCTTTCTGTGTGCACAAGGGGGGTGGGGAGTCCATGACTAAATCGTCAAGAAGGATGAGAAGGATCTTTGAATTGTACTGAAGTCCATGATCCACCCCAATGACAATTACAGGTCCGCCATCACCAAGTGCACAGGTGAGTTAATAGTGATTCAAAATTGAAAGTGTGAGGAGGTCTGGCATGCAAATTAAGATGGAGAGTGTACAAAAATATATGTTTTTTTGGAAACGTTCAACACCATAGGAACATGGATAGAGCAGCATTTGAACATCATTTATTCCATATTCACAGAGTTCTTACAACTGGTTATAGATTTCTACCTGTAACATCGTCTATGTAGTGCCTTATCCAACTGAAAATAAGTTCTTCAGCGAAATACATAGACAACTCAAGTGGTGCTAAATGTGAAGACTGACTCAAGAGTCACAGAATAAGTGATTTAAACCGCTCTTTTCCTAAAGTTGTTACTGCCAAATACAAGCCAAACCAAACCAGTCTGAAATAAAGTGAATGGTTTAGGATTAAGCAAAATAACCGATCAATCAATTTTCATTTTTGACAACCCTTAAGTATTCAAATGGAAACCAGCATCAAATCCATTAATTATACATGGAATCTTGTTCTGATTTTTCTTGTGTAATTTAGTATTCCATGCAGATTAACAAAATAACAGGCACTTCTGTTTTTCTTATCACTGTCATGTCGTAGCAGGTCGTCAGATTAGTGATGATAACCCCAGGGATGTAACGATACCTCACCATTCGACAATGAAACATATTGCAACACCACCAGAGGGCGCTGTATGCGATTGGCTCCTTTCGTTGGACGTCAGAAGCTGAAGCAGTTAGCACCTTTTAGAGTCACTTTTTATAATTATTTTTGTTTTGAAGGTTTATTTTTGGGCTTTTTTTATTCCTTTGTTTATAGATAGGACAGTGGGAAAAGGAGACACAGGTCGCATTTGAACACGGGCCACCCGCTTGGAGGACTTGACCCTTCGATATGGGGCATGCACACTAACCACTAGGCTACCCGCGCCCCCACTCGAGTCCAAGTCATGTGACTCGAGACCACACCTCTGATCCACACACACACAGCGCTGGCTCAGCTGATCCTGTCCCTCCTCTGTAACGCCTCTTTTACTACCTTTGAAGACGCTACAGAGGGGGGATCGACGTCTGAACAGAGCTATGGACTGAATTTGATTTTAAAAAGCCCAGGATAATAAATAAAGTTTCATAACATCCATAAATGTACTCTATTCTCATGTCTTTGATTTTGAAGATGAGTTTCATGTGGGGAGGTGAGTGTATCGTTACATCCCTTAGTATTCCTAAAACACAGATAATCAATCTTACCTCATATTTAAGCCTCCTTGGATTCACGTTTTGCAGCTTTTCATCGTCCTGAAATCATAAAACCAAACATCACCTTGCCGTCCTGCAATCATCAAATATTAAATACGCATTTGAAATGAAAAAGCAGCATCTCTTATTGGGAAGAAGTATCCTCGTTGATTCAGGATGAAGGGGGGAACAAATCAAAGAACACAAACAGGGTGAATAAAAAACGGTCCAAATCAAAAGGAGCTTGAAACCAAACTGATGGACAGATGGGAGAGAGTGGATCCATCACCGGGGGACAATCATGCAGATTGCAGAGCAGGGGGAATCTCATTAGGTCAAACAGAGCAGGTGGATCCTGGTCTTACCTCGTCTGTTAATCTAACAGAGCTAGAGTCGCTAACTTCCTCCTCCTCCTGCGGGGTTAAAGAGCTAGATATCAGTTCTACACAGAGACACGACCTGCAGCCTTTATCCACTGATAAATAACCTCGTACTTGGGAGACGTTTTGGACCACGGCCGACAGTTAGACAATAAAACCTCTGCTCTATGCAGACTTATCGGTTCACATCTGCACTCCTGAAAATATCTAGATAACTTCAGGAGGACTGCTGCAGATATTCTCCTGACCTGGTTGTTAACACATGCACCTCACATCAAGAGATTGGTACCTTGTGGCAGACATTGGTGGACGTTTTTACAGGCTTACAACTGATACAGATGACAGATTTTCTTAGTTGCTTTTTCAGAGAACACAAGTTATTAATTTCTGTCAAGACCTCAAGAAAATTTACACCAAAATCTTAAAAAGTGATCCTGGAGGAAAATTACCAACCCTGCCTTTAAACACATGCCTGGCCCTTGTGGGTGTCATTACCCAAATAGACCACAGGAGGGCGTCATTGTGCCAGCGCTCATCTTTGCCCAGTTCTGATTTGTTTGTTTCCTCTGACACTCCGTCTGTTGTTTGTCTGTAAAAGGCATACGAGTGGTCTGGGTGGGCTGTGGATTGTCCTCTGGGATGAATGAATAATGTCTAAAAGTCAACGGGGATTTTGAATGTGTTTGTGGTTAGACTCCTGAAATAAGGTCTGTGGTTAACACAAGCTGAAGAGATGTTGGTGTTTTGTTAGAGCACATAAACTACGTTAGGTAATACCTCCACTTGTGAAGTTTGAAGTTTTTACTCGTCTTTAAAAAGGCGGTTGCTAACAAGCGGCTAAATGTGACTACAGTGGTTGTCGGGGACACTAAAGGTCATCACGCCGGACACAGAGGGCGGGAACTCTCTCACTAGTCGGAGATGTCTCCTGTAGGTTTAATCTTTAGGTTAAGGTGAACATTATGTTAGTAAACTATTTATTAAACTACGTGGATTAGTTTATCGGAGATCGTCTGACGGTCGCGACGTCACAATCATCCCACCGTGGTGTAGTTAGCTTGTAGCATAACGTTAGCTTTCAGGACCTTTAGTGGAGTCAGAACAATCAGATGAAGTCAAAAATTCATGAAGATGGTGATCCACTTCTTACCCTGAGTGATTCGCAGGACAGAGACAGATCCATGGTGCTGCTGCTGCCGTTCAGGAGATTCATCTTACGTAACCTTCGCTGGACCTCCTCCTCGATGTACGCGTTTATCCTGACGAGACAGAAAAGAGACGATGAGGGAAGGGAGAGATTACAACAATAGAAAAGCCTGCAGGGTCAACAGAGAGGCGTACCGGTCGTCCGACAGCGGCAGCAGCGTGTTCAGACTCTGGATGTGGCTGACCGGGGAGCTGTTGTGACTCGTCTTCTCGTCGTTACCGACCGAGTGACTCCTGTTGTTGTCTTCTCCTTCACTGATCCTCTTCCTCAGCTTCTGGATCTCCCGCTCCACCCTTCAGAGAAGAAGAAAAACAGAGACTATGAGTTGTGTTTCTGTGACTTTGATCTGTCATACTGATTCTTTGGAGGAGCTCTGACCTCTGCTGGTCCAGCTCCGCCCCCGCCCTCAGGTTCCTGCCGGCCGAGCTCTTGTGTCTCTGCTCCTCGGAGGCGTCGGGCTCCATGGAGACGCTGCGCCTCAGAGCGGAGTGCCTCCTCTCCAGCCTGGCCACCGCCTGCTCCATCGCCTCCCTCTGCTGCTTCTCCTTCGACTCCAAGATCTCCTTCTCCTTCCGCCTCACCTTCTCCTCCTGCCGCGCCACGTTGGCCGTGAACTCGTAGGTCTCCTGGAGCTGCTGGAGCTGCTGAGCGCTGTTCCAGTGGAGGTTCAGTTTCTCCTCCTTGTCCTCCAGCTCCTTCTCCACCTGGTACAGCGTGTTGTCCAGCCCCGCCGGCGGGCCATAACAGTTCCCGTTCCGGCCTCCTCCGCTGCGCTCCAACATCTCCATCGCTCGCTGCTTCTCCTCGGCGAGAGCGGGGAGGAGGCCGTCGGCCACGCTGGCCAGCTGACACTCCTTAAACTGCAGCCGGTGCTCCGCCTGTTTGAACAGCTGCTCCTCCTGACACACGGCGTTAGCGTCTTGAGCTCCTTTCTCCTGCGCCTCCTTCAGCTGCTGCTGTCGTTCTTTGAGAGCGTGAGAGAGGAGCAGCAGGGTGCTCCGCTCAGCAGCCACCTCCTTCTCCAGGCTCTCCCTCTTCTGCCGGAGCCCCTCCTCCAGCAGGTCCAGCTCCTTCACCTGCGCCTCCTTAAAGTCTGTGTATCGAGTCTGTGCAGATCTCGCCTCCTCGCTGGCGTCCTCCACGCCGGGCCGCTCCCCTGCCTCTTTTGCACGGAGGAGAGCTTCTCTGATCTCAGCTAGAGCTCGGCGCTCCTCCTCCAGGCGGCGTGCGTCCTCCAGGGTCAGCAGGGTGGAGGCGGCCTCGTGTTTCTCCCTCAGCTGCTCCTCCAGCCTCCCGACCAGAGTCGCCTGCTCGCGCTCCTGCTCTTCCAGGCGCCGCCGCTCGGTCTCCAGACGGACCTTCTGCTCCTCGCGCTCCCTCTTCAGCTTCTCCAGCTCTCTGTAGATCTCGGTCTGCTCTGCGGCCTCCTGCTGCCGCCGCTGCTCCTCTTCCTCCTCTGACTCCGCCTCCTGCAGCGGGTTCCTCCTCTGGAAGTCTGTGCCCTGGATATCCAGGCGCCTCTCCTCCTCGAAACGCTCCTTCTCAGCCAGGAAGTCCCGCAGGCGGCTCTCGATGTCCTGGCTGCGGTGGCGGAGGTTCTCCTCCTGACGGAGGATTTGCTGACGCACCTCCTCGGACTCCTTCCTCTGACTCTCCACCTCCTGCTGCAGCCGCTCCAGCTCCGCCTTCTCACTCTGGTGCTTTGCCTCCATCTCTTTGATCAGCCTCCTAAAGAAAGAAACAACAAACTCACTGTGAGCATCGTTTGGACCTGAAGCTTTGTGCTCCTGCTTTAAACCTCAACTTCTGCAGAGACTCTAAAGCTGCACTCACACCTGAGCAGTTTGGTCCAGTACCGGTTGTCTACTTCGGGGTCATAGTGCAGCGTTAGGCCGGGTGGCAGCAGGCACTGACCGGAGCTACAGCACCAACTGGTGGCGGGTCGGCATGCGGACCGATCCAGCATGATAGAATGAACACCCTCCCTCTCCATTCCCACAATAATGGACAAAGAGACGTTGACAAGACGAGAGTATTGGGCCGTCGTCCAACTTATTAAAGCACTTGAAAAGGCACCACGCGAACGTAAACGTCACTGCAACGAGGAAAAAACAAACAGCCTTTTGCTAGTAATTCTGAACGGGCCAAAGCCATAACAAAAGTCTTTATATCGACAGAGGGAAATATTAATAGTTCTGCGATGAAACTATACTGTCCCAGATGTGATTAGGTTTATTATGTGCTCAAAGGGCATTCAAAAAACTGTTGGCTTAATAAACAAAAAGGTGTCACTGTAATTTAAAATAAATATTTTTATATATAGGCTATATTAATGACTTCATTTCATTCTAAAATGCTTTATTTCATTCATATCTTTTATTTATTGGAGACTCTTTTGGTTGAAGGATGCAGCATAAGTTTATTTCATGTTTTTTTTTACAACGTTTAATCTAAAATGTTATTAAAAAGTAACCTGAGCAGGTGTACAAGTCTGAACTGTTGATGCTGCACTTAGTCCAATGCGGAAAAGGGAAATTCTAAATGTTCCTAATAAAGAAAAAGTGTTGCATCAGGTCCCTTTACTGGACTGAAAATGTACCGAACCGTACTTTATGTGTGAAGGCGTCAGAGTGTCAACATGATCGGGAAAAGTCAAATAACTGTTTTCATAAGAATCTCTTCTCTTTCATATTTCCAGGTTTTCCAAAACCTCTCGTCCCACCCTGCATTACTAGACTTTGTGTCAGGCAGTCAGTCACGGATGCAGGTTTTGAGGGATGCTGCAGAGATTTAAATGAGCAGATTGAAAACAGGTTGCAAGTGCAAAAAAAAACCCATTGAAGCTGAATCCCACGATGATGTTTAACAGACTCTCGTACCTTTTCAGCTCCAGTTTCTCCAGCTCCTCTCTCTGCTGTCTCTCAAACTCCAACCTGTGAACACAAAAACCATCGTCAGTCTCCTCCTCTCAGCAGGCGAGCACGCACACACACACACGCAGCACATAAACATTTAACAGCACAACTAGCACAGTGAGTGAGTGAGAGCTGCATCCAACACAGAACATGGTGGAGTTTAGATGAAATGTCAGGCGATGTGCAAAAAAAAAAGCAACGATGCATTTTTATCTGTCAAACGTCAAAATGGAGACAGAAGCAGTGAGACGTGCAAACAAAAAAACAAACAAATGAGGGTTCAGGATAACGGACTGGACGAGTCAAAACACGTCTTCATGTCAAAAACGGGACAGTTAAGACAGGAAGTGGACGACTGGGTCTACCTGAGGAAGACGGGGCCCTTCTCAGTGAAGAGACTGTCAACAGGACACGGTGCAGACAGTTAATTTACATACTGTAGAACGTGTCATATTAAAGGTCCAATCAGTGAGATGTGTAGAGAGTGAGATGATAAAGGTATCTTACTATCTGATCAGACATTAAGGAAACATGCTATGTTGAAGTCTCTGACAACAATGCAGCAGCCAGTATGTCCTCCTTCTAACTTTAGATTCTGCTCCTGAATGATCTGGATTTGTTTGGACCCCCCCCTACACGGCCGTTTTGGACGCCCCTCGGTTTGTCAGATATGAGAGCAGTTATCAGGTCAACAGGTGTTGCAGCGATGGAAGCGGCCAAGAGAAGTGGTTCAGATAGAAGTGATTGTACCCGACCTAAAAAGCCTCTGCATGTTTCTAATAAGCTCCACGAGCAGAAACGTGCTCAAACTAGGATCAATATTGGAGATGCTTTTGAAAAATGGAGAGAGGTTAGAACACAGAAAGGTTTACAGACCCATGCAGAGCTGGATAAACACTGAAGCTTCAGAGTCCACCACATGGTGACCTGAGTGAGCATCCACTCTACAGAGGAGGGGGGGAGACAGCTCTCTATGATGTTTAGACTTTAGACTGCAGTACCCATTTTAAACACTAGGGGTCAGAGTTACATACTGCTCCTTTAAAACATTTACACTGCCCTGTAACTCTCTGTTCTTCTCTTTGACTTTTTATTTGTCCCTCGGTCAGGACGGTTTTAGGTCCCGCCTCGTTGTATCATAATTAAACTCGTTTCCTCTGAATCTTTTTGAAGAACTAGAAGTGGTCATCACTTTTATCCCCTCTGGAGCGTGCTATTGAATTTGACCTTTCTGATTTTGAATTCCTCCACAGCTGATGAACCGCAGATAAAAGTTCATCAGCTGTGAAAGAGGACAAGAAGTCTGAGGGTCCTGGTTTTTGATGCAGAGGGGAGATGCACTGCAGGGTCTGATAATCACATGCAGCTGATATCTGATGTTTGTGTTTTTTAAGTTTAAACTCACCCCGGGTTGTAGAGCATCACGGTGGAGAGGTTTTCACAGGACTTGGACAGATCGGTCATGGAGAGGCTGAACGTGGACAGCAGACCACTCTGAGGAGAGAATAAAAAGGTCACAGCGGAGCGGAGGGGAAAGTTCAGTCACACAGGCATCAAACGCTCTCGAGGTGAGCAAACGCAAACAGACAGATTTTCAACCCGACTCACCGGTCCGTTCTGATTTAAATCAGGAGAGCATGTGTTCAAAAAGGTTATGTGATTGATGTGTGTGGAAGGGCAGGGATTGAAATAGCACCTGTGACCCGTCAAATACAGGTGTTTTTTCTGCAGTGGCGGGTGACTTTGCTCAACCTGCTGGTCACGGTGGCGAGTAAATAAAAGTAACGAGAAAGAGCGATCTGTGACAGAAAACATCGTTAACTGAATTCCTGGTCTGCTGCTTGTTTTCGCTCTGTCTTTAAGAGCAGAGCGAGGCGGCCGACGGGGCACCGCCGCCTCCTCGTGTCAGAGCGAGAGTCGGTGTTCACGATGATCGGTTATCTGCGGACATATCTTGGCTCGGTCAGGTGTCACGTTAGCTCAGCGCAGCACGGATTAGCATCACCATTACAGCGCGTCCACCGGCTGAAGGTCCAAGAGGATTAAAAGAAGCGACAGTGGCGGTGACTCGAGACACAATTCAGATGTTTGGCGTTCACTCACAGTCAGGATTTCAGGGGACGGCTGAAACATCGTCAGAAGATCAAAGCCACCAACCCAACTTATAAACAACACAACTTCAGAAGGTTTTTTTTATATTCAGGTCTAATTACAGATTTTTTTTAGGTTTTTAGGTTCTTGTTTAAATCTCACATGTATTTTTATCCCTGCACGGGTTATTTACATTTCTTGTATAAGTCTATTTTTAATTGCACAGTTTAAATTTGATTCATGTAGGAGGATTCTTTAAATCTTTTTTTCAGGTTAATATATATGTAGGGGGGGGGGGGGGGTTTTGTGGTTAATTTATGTCATGTACGTTTTTGTAACCTGCTACTGGATGCTTTGAATTTCCCTCGGGATCAATAAAGTATCTATCTATCAACAGGAACTGTTCTCACCTTTCGTTTCTCCCTCAGCCTCGCCGCCTCCTTCGGGTGGTTGAAGCGGAACATGTTGGTCCTGCCGAGCAGAATAACAGCACCTGGACGAACAAACAGCTCAAACTGAAAACTGCACACAAGACGACTGAACCGCCAAACATCAAACACATCCTCCGATTGAGTTCACAGATTTAAATAAAGAGACATCATCGCTCTCACCTTGGTTGAGCTGCGAGCGCCCCGTCACCTGGATTCCGTTCACTGAACACTGAGCTCCGCCCAGCGGGACCAGGGTCACCGCGCCGTTCTGGTTCTCAAACATGCAGTGCTCACTCTCCAGGTCCAGACCGTGCAGGACTGAGGGACGACAGAAGCACACGGGGGAAACTAAAGTCAGAAAGAGGATTTCTGCACAATCATTTTTATTATTTAGGGTTAAACATAATCTTGACGGCATTGGAAATGACGGAAACCTCAGTGACTTTGAGAATAAATAAAGGTTTGAAATGAAATGAAATGAAACAGACGGATTGGTTCAGTATCGGCAGTAATGGGGGCGTTATGCTGAACCGTCGAGGTGAAGAGGGAGCTGAACCTGAAGGTAAAGCTCTCCATTAAACGCTTCATCTTTGTTCCAACCCTCACCTGGATTTGGATTTGGTCATGATCTGTGAGTAGTGACTGAAAGAATGAGATCAAAGATGCAAGCGGCTGAAATGAGTTTCCTCTGGAGGGCGTCTGGGCTCAGCCTCAGAGAGAGGGGGGAGGAGCTTAGACATTCAGGGGGAGCTCGGAGTAGAGCCACTACTGCTTCACATCGAGCCAGCTGAGGTGGTTCAGACGTCTGATCAGGACGCCTCCCTATGGAGGTTTTCTTGGCACGCCCAACTGGGAGAGACCCCGGGGTAGACCCAGATTTCACTGGAGGGATTGTATATCCTGTCTATCCTGGGAACGCCCCAGAATCCCCCAGGAGGAGCTGGGAAATGTCGCTGCCACCGTGACCCAACCTGATTTTTGATACTTGACTGATATGTGTTTTAAAATTATGCATTCTCAATTATTGAAACGACTGACATGGCAGAAACTTTTAAAAAATCCATCAAAAGGTTTGAGGCCAACTCGTGTAAGCTGCACATGAGTTTACTTACAATCATAGAAAACCAGATATGTGGGCGCCTTGGACTGCTGTGGTCTCAAACAGGTATTGATATCGTTCAATGTTCACTAGAGTGACCTCTACATTTGAAACGATGGTATCGTGACACTCACTGATGTCCTGCTCTGTGGACGCGTCGTCTCTGCCCACGTACGTCCGCCCCTCCTGAAGAAACAGAAACACAGAAACAGGTCAGAACACATCATCGAGCTGAGGACAACGCCTTCCTGAAACCCTCTGCCACGAGACATGCTGCTTCATAATCTTTCTCCTCCCTGTGTCTATATATCCATAATATCCACTTCTCCATGTGTCTCTAGTCCGTCTACAAACCCCCCAATGATGAGAAAAGTCCATCCTCTCCATCCTCTGCCTGCTCCACTTTTCAGAAAATGTGTGCTCAAACAGGCCGTTTGGAGATTTTCCCTTCATGACATCACAAAGGGCAGTAGCACCTCCCCCAGGTGGGTGACACTCCCACAGCTAGGTGTTAGTTCTGCCCTCTGAGTCTGCCTTCTCACTGTAAACAATAGGACGTGGAGCGAGAAAGCCAGAGACACCCAAGCCCTTCCAGAGAGGGGGCGTGACCAGCTGTTCTTCTGACCTTTAAGTGGTACAGGATGATGCCCGTGCTGAGGAGGTCGTCGTCGATGCCGATGAGATGAGGCAGCTCCGAGTCCAACACCACGCCGATCCCCTCTTTCCTCAGAGCGAGCGTCTCCTCCTGCAGACGTACGACACACATGAGTACAGTGTAAAATGTGTGCACAGCAGAGATCATTATTAAAACGCTCAACGGACAAGTAGGAACGTTTTCTGACTTCTGGGAGCTGCCCCCTGCTGGTCGTTATGAAGAATGCAGGTTTAAGACCTCTGCATTAGCTTCCCTTTTGTACACAGTCCATGACGCTCAGATATGGAACATTAAAGACTCAAATTAAAGACACACAAGCTCTTACCTTGAGAATATTCTGCGTCTCGTTCCATTTGTTGGTCCACTCTTTAGTCAGCTCCAACACCTGCAGACGTACGAGTAGAAAACGTTATGGAGACAAACGGGGGAACATGCAGAACACTTCCACTGAGATGTGAACCTTCCTCTCCAGCAGGACAAAGTTAAGACTCACTCTGGCTTCATTCTGGTGCAGTTTCTCCTCCATACTCAGAGCAGTGGGCGAATCCAGGAGCGCGATCTGACACAACAACACAAACACAAACGTCAGGATACAGCTTGTTCATTTAACACTGGGAGCATATCACGACCGCTACCAGGAGATACCCATAGCCCAGGTATCAGACCGCTATCAGGAGATACCCATAGCCCAGGTATCAGACCGCTATCAGGAGATACCCATAGCCCGGGTATCAGACCGCTACCAGGAGATACCCATAGCCCGGGTATCAGACCGCTATCAGGAGATACCCATTGCCCGGGTATCACGACAGCTATCAGGAGATACCCATAGCCCAGGTATCAGACCGCTATCAGGAGATACCCATAGCCCAGGTATCAGACAGCTACCAGGAGATACCCATAGCCCGGGTATCACGACAGCTACCAGGAGATACCCATAGCCCGGGTATCACGACAGCTACCAGGAGATACCCATAGCCCGGGTATCACGACAGCTACCAGGAGATACCCATAGCCCGGGTATCACGACAGCTACCAGGAGATACCCATAGCCCGGGTATCACGACAGCTACCAGGAGATACCCATAGCCCGGGTATCACGACAGCTACCAGGAGATACCCATAGCCCGGGTATCACGACAGCTACCAGGAGATACCCATAGTCCAGGTATCAGACCGCATGTACCCCCTCCCCCCTCCCCAATTTACTCAGATCACTTCATTTAGCCGACATGTGAACCGTGATGTTTGAATCTCTAATCATCGGGATGTAGAAATACGTCACGTTTACCTGGTTGCCCTGAATCAGCAGAGCTTTGAGCCGAGCGATCTCGGCCCTCAGCTCTCTGATCAGCCTGACGTTGCAGTCCTCGTTGATGGTCGGTTTGTTGATGATATTCTTGGCTCTGTTGGCGTACCGCAGCGTGCTGAGCGTCTCGCCGTAGTTCACGTCAGCCGGGGAAACGGCTGCACAGAGAATCAGAATTAAATCAAATCCTTTTTCTTTCTGGGTTTTAGTTTTTTTGTTTGTTTTTTTTAAAAGGTCAGTGTTGAGTTTAAGTTTAGTCTCACTGGCGATCATGATGGTCTTGGAGTTCCCGCCCAGGCTGTCCTTCAGCAGCCAGGTCAGCACGGAGTCTCTGTACGGGACAAACAGCGACTTCTTCTTCTGGTTGGTGTTTCCTCCGTCCTGCGTCATGTCGGCTGCAAACAACATCAGCGGTCAACAAACACAGTCAACAAGACAACAAACATCCCAAACCAGTTCAGTGATAAACGTTTCTGACCCAGAGACGAGATGACGTTTCCGAGGGTGACCAGAGATTTGTTGATGTTTCCTCCCTCCTTCAGTCGGACGCCCGTCGCTCCAGTGGCGTCGGCTCGCTCGCTGCCGGCGAGATCCACCAGGTGGATTTTACTGACCGTCTCGCTGGGCATCTCTGCGTCAAACTTAGCCTGACAGACGCAGACAGAGAGAGAGAGAGCGTTACAGTCTGGATGAATATTTAAAAAGTAGAATCCATCTGTCCTAAAGGGCGCAGTATGTACATCCCACCACCAGGAGGCTCTCAATCAAGAGGCTGGGCGGGGAATCATGGGAGTGATTCTCTCTCTCTCTCTCTCTCTCTCTCTCTTCATTACTGAATTATCTTACATGTTTTATTTCCTCTCAGTCAAACAAACTTCACCTGAAGCTCCATGAACTCTGACCTGTGTGAAGTTGATGGTGAAGATGGCGTGCGAGCGGCTGCTGACGTCGTTCATGCCCGTGCTGGCAGTGGTACGGTTGATGTTTCCCGCCTCCATCAGCTCCTCCACGTCGCTGTAGTTCTGGACCAGGTGTTTGGACAGGTCTGAGATCAGGAGGGAGAGGGACGGGTTACTAAAAAAACAAAAAACACATGGACCAAACTCAAAGTCCTTGTGTTTCGTTGGGAACGACGGCCTCACCCTCCACATACGGTCCGTCCTTCGGGTGCTCCCTGACCCTCAGGTTGTAGGTCTGAGTGGACTTCCTCCTCAGCAGGTCCCTCACCCTCTCGTTGTAGATCTCCAGATAACTGAGGGAGGAAGAAACAGTCCCAGGTTAGAGCTCTGAGCACAATAATGACTAACAATGAACCAATCCTTCGATTCTTCCTATAAATATTTATTTCTGATTTAAAGGTCACATATCCTCCTCCTCTTCTTCAGTATAAATAATTCTCAGAGCTCCTCAGAACATGTGTGTGAAGTTTCTTGTTCTAAATCCACTCTGATCCTGTATTTGATCATGTCTATAAACCCCTCTATTTCAGCCCTGCTCAGAACAGGCTGTTTCTGTGTCTGTACCTTTAAATATGTAAATGAGCTGTGTCTGACCACGCCCCCTCTCTGGAAGGGCTTGGGTGTACTCGGTGCTTGTCCTATTGTTTACGATGAGAAGGCAGACTCAGAGGGCAGAACAAACACCTAGCTGTGGGAGTGTCACCCATCTGGGGGAGGGGCTACTGCCCTTTGTGATGTCATGAAGGGAAAATCTCCAAACAGCCTGTTTGAGCACACATTTTCTGAAAAGTGGAGCAGGCTGAAGACAGAGAGGATGGACTTTTCTCATCATTGGGGGGTTTGTAGACGGACTACAGACACATGTTAGAGTTAGAGGAACATGGAGAAGTGGATTTTACAGAATATGAGACCTTTAAAGTAAAGCTGCTTCATCACGGCTCTGTTTGAAGAGCGGGAAGAAAGATGAAGAAAGAAGTTATTGCTCAAGCTGAGGATGAAATGGAACACATTGAGCCACATCAGGATGTTTCTGCAGACTGCTGCAGGTTGTGATGGGGGTTATCAGGAGTCTTAAAGGTCGGGTGGATTCATCATCAACACATCTGTTTTTATTCTTCACCGCTCCACGACAGAGCAGTTAGAATACAGAAAGCGTCCTACAAACAGAGAGACTCGAGTGAGCTGGCCTCACCTGACTTCTGTACGATAAGAAGCTTCGTCCCATCGAGTCGACTGAGAGATCCGGCTGAACAGACCTTCACAGATCCTCGGGATCAAACCTGCGTCTCCCTAAACACAACAACAGACAGATTGATTATTTAGCCTCAGTGAGTCTCATCACCGTGCTGAAAGTGTTTCTGGTAAAACAGAATCTGCAGCGTATTCTTAAATATGCCCTGAGTTTTGCCTCACAGGATTTCCCATCATGGTGTAGGACTTCCCCGAGCCGGTCTGTCCGTAGGCGAAGACGCAGGCATTGTAGCCCTCGAACGCCGCCTTCAGCACATCGGAGCCCAAGTCTTTAAAAACCTGCAAAACAAGAAAAAACAGAATAAAAACAAAAGCTCTTAATTCTGCTTCTGTTGACACGTCACTGAGGTTGTGAAAACGCTGCACTGCAGATCTCACAAGATGAGAAGGGGTGCTGAGGTGAGGGGGGGGGGGGACCCATTATTAATTCATTATTTCATTGAGATGGAGACAGTTATTCTCCCACTACTGAGTACGTCTTTACTACTGATAAGTGTGTAAAATCCGGTTTTGTGTTTTTATTCTTCTGCTGCCAACATTCAGAAGAAGAAAGTCGGCATTTTCAGCCGTCCAAGGAGCTGCTGTTGTGAGCGAGAGAATCTGTGCCGGTTTGAACCGGACTGCTAATGCACAGTGAACCGACGGATCATGTGACGGACGGATGATTCATCCTGAAACGTGTCTAAAACGCTCGACTGGGCACAGATCTTTTATTAAAACGCCGTCGAGGAATCAAAACTTTGTGGTGTGGATTTAAGCAGAGTTTGAGGATTTTAAAGGAAACAAAGGGTCATGTTGCTATGGCGATTAGTGTCCCCAAAAGTGTGTCACAAAGACATAAACTTTGTCACTCTGACTCGTCTGTGTCCATTTTTTATTTGTTCTGGCACTAAAGGTCCTCTGGGCTTTCAAAGAGGACCCTCTGTCTACCCTCAGACACACTCGGTCCTGAATGCTCTGGATTTGTTTGGACCAGAGAAGGTAGGCGGTTTTAAGACACGCCCCACACACAGCCGTTATCATAATTGTCAGAAACACGCCGACTGTTGTTTACCTTTTCCTGGGAGACGAAGGTGGAGCTCTTGCCGTCCGTGGAGTCGTACGAGAAGTCGTAGGTGAACGTCTTTGTCCGATCCCGCGTTGAATCTCCCGCGATGCCTTCAGGGAGCTTTTTCAGGAAACAACAAGAACACAACGAGCTTCAGCTACAACATGTCTGAACGACCTCCAGCCTGAGGTTTTCAGCACAGCTCACGGAGGGTTCCTACCTTCAGGTTGATGATGGAGGTTTTGGTTCCTTCCATGTGGATGATGCTTTTTGCCGTCAGGTCCTTCTCCCTGTTAAACATCAACAAAGTTTCATTTGTTCTGTTCCTGTTTGTTGTCTTTCAGCGTGAGCATGGCGCACGTTTTGATACTCTTCAGATAACAAGGTGCAGCTTCCACTCCTTCTGTTCTTTGACTAAACATTCTTTTAGTCATCTATAAATATTTTCTTGTTGTTGCGATTGAGCAAAGAAAACAAGAACCGTTTTCACATCTCCCCTCCTGAAAGTCTCTAGACTAGAGCCCGACTGATAAATCAGCCAGCCGATAATATCCGCCGATATCAGCGTATCCAGTGACAATCAGTATCAGATATTAGCATGTCCAGTGACTATGTGTCAATGATTTATTCACCAATCAAATATAATTTAATTTGTGTTTCATTGTATTACACTAGCAGTTCTCTGTCACCAGCAGGGGGCGCTATATGGCTTACAACGAGCATCATCACTCTGCAGGGTGTTGAGAAGAAGAAAGAAAAATCGGCCGATGTATCGGTATCGGCCCAGAAAATCCCATATCGGTCGGGCCCTACTCCTGAAATCCTCCTGACCTGACTCTTCAATAAGCGGGCTTTTTTTTAGAATGGGTGTGTATGTGACTTCCTGTGCTTCAGCTGGCTGTCCGCCTCTAGTGGACACTCGAGGAACTGCAGGGTTTTGCATAAGTTTTTAGAGTTTACAGCCTGCCATGCTCGGTGTACCACCGCATAAAAACACAACAATCAGGCGCCGGTGTTGCTTTAGTTAGTAACACGCACAAAACATAAGAGACGCCGCCTGTCCGCCCTCTGCAGCATGTCACCCCCCTCCCCCTCCCCCTCCCCCTTCCTTCACCTGATAATATTTCCTGTTTCTCTGAAGCTGTCCGATCAGCGCACGCACAAATGCCACAAAACATATCTTAAAAAACATCACCAGACCAGCAGGTTAAACGTCTTGGTTATGGTTATATTGTTCCTCCTCATGAGACTTTAGAACATTTATAAACTAATAAAAACTTTATATACTCTTCCCAGTCAAACCCGGCTGACATCATTTAACCCCACATGACTGAACCTGAACCTGAGCCTGAGCCTGAGCCTGAGCCTGAGCCTGAGCCTGAACCTGAGCCTGAGCCTGAACCTGAGCCTGAGCCTGAGCCTGAGCCTGAGCCTGAGCCTGAGCCTGAGCCTGAACCTGAGCCTGAGCCTGAGCCTGAACCTGAACCTGAGCCTGAGCCTGAGCCTGAGCCTGAACCTGAGCCTGAGCCTGAGCCTGAGCCTGAGCCTGAACCTGAGCCTGAGCCTGAGCCTGAGCCTGAGCCTGAGCCTGAGCCTGAGCCTGAGCCGCACAGTCAGGGAGTCGTGTTTGTTTAGTCGAGTTTAATCGTCAGACTCCACCCGAGTTTGTTCTCCGGGTCGGCCACACCCTTAATGTTTGGGTCTGAGCATGAAAGCAAACTGTGCGTGTGTGTGCGTGTTTCTCTCAGGGCGACACAACCACTGAACAACACGTTACGTAACGCTGCACGCTCTGATCATTAACCCGTTTTATAAGTCAACACAGACACGCCGCTCTGGAGCCGCCGCTGCCAATCACTTTCATTTCTTGATTCCACCTCGATGTTTTGAAGTCGACATAAAGTCAGTAACTTTATGAAAAGTAGAACATCAGGAGTAACTCATCCCATATATACGCTCCCCGAGCGTCTCCTCCAAGGACACATCGGATATGTGGCTGCAGGAGCTGGGAATCGAACCCCCGACCTTCCAGCTACAACTCCATCAAAAGAGGATATATTATCCCCTTTCTCCACCTTTTCAAACAGTCCCCCTCCTCCACCTTTTCAAACAGTCCCCCTCCTCCACCTTTTCAAACAGTCCCCTCCTCCACCTTTTCAAACAGTCCTCCTCCTCCACCTTTTCAAACAGTCCTCCTCCTCCACCTTTTCAAACAGTCCTCCTCCACCTTTTCAAACAGTCCTCCTCCACCTTTTCAAACAGTCCTCCTCCACCTTTTCAAACAGTCCTCCTCCTCCACCTTTTCAAACAGTCCTCCTCCACCTTTTCAAACAGTCCTCCTCCACCTTTTCAAACAGTCCTCCTCCACCTTTTCAAACAGTCCTCCTCCACCTTTTCAAACAGTCCTCCTCCACCTTTTCAAACAGTCCTCCTCCTCCACCTTTTCAAACAGTCCTCCTCCACCTTTTCAAACAGTCCTCCTCCTCCACCTTTTCAAACAGTCCTCCTCCACCTTTTCAAACAGCCCTCCTCCACCTTTTCAAACAGTCCTCCTCCACCTTTTCAAACAGTCCTCCTCCACCTTTTCAAACAGTCCTCCTCCACCTTTTCAAACAGTCCCCTCCATCTTTTCAAACAGTCCTCCTCCTCCACCTTTTCAAACAGTCCTCCTCCACCTTTTCAAACAATCCCCTCCATCTTTTCAAACAGTCCTCCTCCTCCACCTTTTCAAACAGTCCTCCTCCTCCACCTTTTCAAACAGTCCTCCTCCACCTTTTCAAACAGTCCTCCTCCACCTTTTCAAACAGTCCTCCTCCACCTTTTCAAACAGTCCCCTCCTCCACCTTTTCAAACAGTCCTCCTCCACCTTTTTAAACAGTCCTCCTCCACCTTTTCAAACAGTCCTCCTCCACCTTTTTAAACAGTCCCCTCCTCCACCTTTTCAAACAGTCCTCCTCCACCTTTTCAAACAGTCCTCCTCCTCCACCTTTTCAAACAGTCCTCCACCACCTTTTCAAACAGTCCTCCTCCACCTTTTCAAACAGTCCTCCTCCATCTTTTCAAACAGTCCTCCTCCATCTTTTCAAACAGTCCTCCTCCACCTTTTCAAACAGTCCCCTCCTCCATCTTTTCAAACAGTCCCCTCCTCCACCTTTTCAAACAGTCCCCTTCCTCCACCTTTTCAAACAGTCCCCTCCTCCACCTTTTCAAACAGTCCTCCTCCACCTTTTCAAACAGTCCTCCTCCACCTTTTCAAACAGTCCCCCTGTGGTCTAAATGAAACATCTGTGCTTTGGTCAAAATATAACATGAATCAAGCACCAGAGGAGGTTTGTGACCCTGTAGAAACCAGCTCTCTCAGAACGCTCCGTTTTAGTGTGTGTGTCTCTTTAAATACAATGACCCCCCCCCCTGAGTTTTTCCCTGTAGACATCACTCCTCTGTAGAGAGAATAAAAACAGAGGACCTGCACAAAAGTTTTGTTCTAGTCTGGGGGTGGAGTCTATGGGTGGAGACACGAGGGGAGGGGATTTATTTTTACCAGAATCCCACTGTGACATCACAAGGAGAGCACATTTGAAACGGAGCATTTTTCTCTGTGTTGTAAGACTTATGCAGACCACAAACAAAGGACTGGATGGGTTTATTTCACATGTTGTGGGTCAGTAGACTCTCAGGTTACCCACATATATGTTCAGAAACACTGAAGAAGAGGATTTTTAATGATATGTCCCCTTTAAGAAATTGCCTGGTTTCAAAGGACTTCTGTAGCAGTGACATCAAACATGTATCTATAAAACATGTCGTATCTAAGTTTAAATTGTGGTACAGTGACACAGTGTACACTGACTTTAAACTCACATCTCACTGTTATAATGACCTACAATAATCTGCAGCTCTAAGTCAGTTCATGTGATTTAAACAGCCAGCAGCTCCATCTGCAGTGACCTCAGTTAGCCTCACAAAACCTCCACATGATGCATGTGATAGAATATAGAATATCTGATAGAAACAGTCGAGTGTGTTCGGGTGTCAGACTCACCGCCTGTTCATGGGTCTGACCCGGACAGCCACCCGGACCGATGCCATCGCTCATCCCGTTTAATGAGTCAGAAAGTCAGACAGCCTCACTCAGAGCTCATTAGCTGCGAGGCTAACACACACACACACACACACACACACACACACACACACACACACACAGACTCTGACCCAGAGCGGGATAAAGAGGGCAAAAGTCGCAGAGATAGCCGGCTGACTGAACACGAAGTGTACAAAGTGGAGCAGATAGTGGGGAGGAGAGAGGGTCGCAGGTGTTATCGGGGTCCGGTGTCACCTCGTCCCGGTCCCTGTGTGAACCGGCTCACAGCCATGGTCACTGTTAGAAACCTGTTAGCCTGTTAGCTCATGAGCTAGCATTCATATGACATAAAGGAGCATCAGCTGATAACAACATTACACCCGTACGGAAGCCTGAGGAGGACAGAAAGCAGGCAGAGAAGAGAAAAGCAAATACTATTTGTAATAAAAATAATAATAAAAATAATAAAGCTTTGTAAAAGTGCTTTGACACGTGCAGAAGCAAACATGACAACAAAGAAAAAAAAACAACAACCCACTGATGAGACAGCCAAACAACATCATAAGAACCCAAACAAACATAATCAGAACCATCAGAACCCAAGAACCTCAACATCAACAGAACCCAAACAACATCATCAGAACCCAAACAACATCATCAGAACCCAAACAAACATCATCAGAATCCAAACAACATCATCAGAACTCAAACCACATCATAAGAACCCAAACAAACATAATCAGAACCATCAGAACCCAAGAACCCCAACATCAACAGAACCCAAACAACATCATCAGAACCCAAACAACATCATCAGAACCCAAACAACATCATCAGAACCCAAACAAACATAATCAGAACCATCAGAACCCAAGAACCCCAACATCAACAGAACCCAAACAACATCATCAGAACCCAAACAACATAATCAGAACCCAAACAAACATCATCAGAACCCAAACAACATCATCAGAACCCAAACAAACATCATCAGAACCCAAACAACATCATCAGAACCCAAACAAACATCATCAGAACCCAAACAACATCATCAGAACCCAAACAAACATAATCAGAACCCAAACAAAAATAATCAGAACCCAAACAACATCATCAGAACCCAAACAACATCATCAGAACCCAAACAAACATAATCAGAACCCAAACAAACATAATCAGAACCCAAACAACATCATCAGAACCCAAACAAACATCATCAGAACCCAAACAACATCATCAGAACCCAAACAACATCATCAGAACCCAAACAAACATCATCAGAACCCAAACAACATCATCAGAACCCAAACAAACATCATCAGAACCCAAACAACATCATCAGAACCCAAACAAACATCATCAGAACCCAAACAACATCATCAGAACCCAAACAAACATAATCAGAACCCAAACAACATCATCAGAACCCAAACAACATCATCAGAACCCAAACAAACATAATCAGAACCCAAACAACATCATCAGAACCCAAACAAACATAATCAGAACCATCAGAACCCAAGAACCCCAACATCAACAGAACCCAAACAACATCATCAGAACCCAAACAAACATAATCAGAACCCAAACAACATCATCAGAACCCAAACAAACATAATCAGAACCCAAACAACATCATCAGAACCCAAACAAACAAAACCAGAACCCAAACAAACATAATCAGAACCCAAACAACATCATCAGAACCCAAACAAACATAATCAGAACCATCAGAACCCAAGAACCCCAACATCAACAGAACCCAAACAACATCATCAGAACCCAAACAACATCATCAGAACCCAAACAAACATAATCAGAACCCAAACAACATCATAAGAACCCCAACATCAACAGAACCCAAACAACATCATCAGAACCCAAACAAACATAATCAGAACCCAAACAACATCATAAGAACCCCAACATCAACAGAACCCAAACAACATCATCAGAACCCAAACAACATCATAAGAACCCAAACAAACATAATCAGAACCCAAACAACATCATCAGAACCCAAACAAACATCATCAGAACCCAAACAACATCATCAGAACCCAAACAACATCATCAGAACCCAAACAAACATCATCAGAACCCAAACAACATCATCAGAACCCAAACAAACATAATCAGAACCCAAACAACATCATCAGAACCCAAACAACATCATCAGAACCCAAACAAACATAATCAGAACCATCAGAACCCAAGAACCCCAACATCAACAGAACCCAAACAACATCATCAGAACCCAAACAAACATTATCAGAACCCAAACAACATCATCAGAACCCAAACAAACATAATCAGAACCCAAACAACATCATCAGAACCCAAACAAACAAAATCAGAACCCAAACAAACATCATCAGAACCCAAACAACATCATCAGAACCCAAACAAACATAATTAGAACCATCAGAACCCAAGAACCCCAACATCAACAGAACCCAAACAACATCATCAGAACCCAAACAACATCATCAGAACCCAAACAAACATAATCAGAACCCAAACAACATCATAAGAACCCCAACATCAACAGAACCCAAACAACATCATCAGAACCCAAACAAACATAATCAGAACCCAAACAACATCATAAGAACCCAAACAACATCAACAGAACCCAAACAACATCATCAGAACCCAAACAACATCATAAGAACCCAAACAAACATAATCAGAACCCAAACAACATCATAAGAACCCAAACAAACATAATCAGAACCATCAGAACCCAAGAACCCCATCATCAACAGAACCCAAACAACATCATCAGAACCCAAACAACATCATAAGAACCCAAACAACATCATAAGAACCCAAACAAACATAATCAGAACCCAAACAACATCATCAGAACCCAAACAAACATAATCAGAACCCAAACAACATCATCAGAACCCAAACAACATCATAAGAACCCAAACAACATAATCAGAACCATCAGAACCCCAACATCAACAGAACCCAAACAACATCATCAGAACCCAAACAACATCATCAGAACCCAAACAAACATCATCAGAACCCAAACAACATAATCAGAACCCAAACAACATCATCAGAACCCAAACAAACATAATCAGAACCCAAACAACATCATAAGAACCCCAACATCAACAGAACCCAAACAACATCATCAGAACCCAAACAACATCATAAGAACCCCAACATCAACAGAACCCAGACAACATCATCAGAACCCAAACAAACATAGTCAGAACCCAAACAACATCATAAGAACCCAAACAAACATAATCAGAACCCAAACAACATCATAAGAACCCAAACAAACATAATCAGAACCATCAGAACCCAAGAACCCCATCATCAACAGAACCCAAATAACATCATAAGAACCCAAACAACATCATAAGAACCCAAACAACATCATAAGAACCCAAACAAACATAATCAGAACCCAAACAACATCATAAGAACCCAAACAAACATAATCAGAACCATCAGAACCCAAGAACCCCATCATCAACAGAACCCAAACAACATCATCAGAACCCAAACAACATCATAAGAACCCAAACAACATCATAAGAACCCAAACAAACATAATCAGAACCCAAACAACATCATCAGAACCCAAACAAACATAATCAGAACCCAAACAACATCATCAGAACCCAAACAACATCATAAGAACCCAAACAACATAATCAGAACCATCAGAACCCCAACATCAACAGAACCCAAACAACATCATCAGAACCCAAACAACATCATCAGAACCCAAACAAACATCATCAGAACCCAAACAACATAATCAGAACCCAAACAACATCATCAGAACCCAAACAAACATAATCAGAACCCAAACAACATCATAAGAACCCCAACATCAACAGAACCCAAACAACATCATCAGAACCCAAACAACATCATAAGAACCCCAACATCAACAGAACCCAGACAACATCATCAGAACCCAAACAAACATAGTCAGAACCCAAACAACATCATAAGAACCCAAACAAACATAATCAGAACCCAAACAACATCATAAGAACCCAAACAAACATAATCAGAACCATCAGAACCCAAGAACCCCATCATCAACAGAACCCAAATAACATCATAAGAACCCAAACAACATCATAAGAACCCAAACAACATCATAAGAACCCAAACAAACATCATCAGAACCCAAACAACATCATCAGAACCCAAACAAACATAATCAGAACCCAAACAAACATCATCAGAACCCAAACAAACATAATCAGAACCCAAACAAACATCATCAGAACCCAAACAACATCATAAGAACCCAAACAACATAATCAGAACCATCAGAACCCCAACATCAACAGAACCCAAACAACATCATCAGAACCCAAACAACATAATCAGAACCCAAACAAACATCATCAGAACCCAAACAACATAATCAGAACCCAAACAACATCATCAGAACCCAAACAAACATAATCAGAACCCAAACAACATCATAAGAACCCCAACATCAACAGAACCCAAACAACATCATCAGAACCCAAAAAACATCATAAGAACCCCAACATCAACAGAACCCAAACAACATCATCAGAACCCAAACAAACAAAATCAGAACCCAAACAAACATCATAAGAACCCAAACATCAACAGAACCCAAACAAACATAGTCAGAACCCAAACAACATCATAAGAACCCCAACATCAACAGAACCCAAACAACATCATAAGAACCCAAACAAACATAATCAGAACCATCAGAACCCAAGAACCCCATCATCAACAGAACCCAAATAACATCATAAGAACCCAAACAACATCATAAGAACCCAAACAACATCATAAGAACCCAAACAAACATCATCAGAACCCAAACAACATCATCAGAACCCAAACAAACATCATCAGAACCCAAACAACATCATCAGAACCCAAACAAACATAATCAGAACCCAAACAACATCATCAAAACCCAAACAAACATCATCAGAACCCAAACAAACATAATCAGAACCCAAACAACATCATCAGAACCCAAACAACATCATCAGAACCCAAACAAACATCATCAGAACCCAAACAACATCATCAGAACCCAAACAAACATAATCAGAACCCAAACAACATCATCAGAACCCAAACAACATCATCAGAACCCAAACAACATCATCAGAACCCAAACAAACATAATCAGAACCCAAACAACATCATCAGAACCCAAACAAACATAATCAGAACCCAAACAACATCATCAGAACCCAAACAAACATAATCAGAACCCAAACAAACATAATCAGAACCCAAACAACATCATCAGAACCCAAACAAACATAATCAGAACCCAAACAACATCATCAGAACCCAAACAAACAAAATCAGAACCCAAACAAACATCATAAGAACCCAAACATCAACAGAACCCAAACAAACATAATCAGAACCCAAACATCATCATCAGAACCCAAACAAACATAATCAGAACCCAAACAAACATAATCAGAACCCAAACAACATCATCAAAACCCAAACAAACATCATCAGAACCCAAACAACATCATCAGAACCCAAACAACATCATCAGAACCCAAACAACATCATCAGAACCCAAACAAACATCATCAGAACCCAAACAACATCATCAGAACCCAAACAAACATAATCAGAACCCAAACAACATCATCAGAACCCAAACAACATCATCAGAACCCAAACAAACATAATCAGAACCCAAACAACATCATCAGAACCCAAACAAACATAATCAGAACCCAAACAACATCATCAGAACCCAAACAAACATAATCAGAACCCAAACAAACATAATCAGAACCCAAACAACATCATCAGAACCCAAACAAACATAATCAGAACCCAAACAACATCATCAGAACCCAAACAAACAAAATCAGAACCCAAACAAACATCATAAGAACCCAAACATCAACAGAACCCAAACAAACATAATCAGAACCCAAACAACATCATCAGAACCCAAACAAACATAATCAGAACCCAAACAAACATAATCAGAACCCAAACAACATCATCAAAACCCAAACAAACATCATCAGAACCCAAACAACATCATCAGAACCCAAACAACATCATCAGAACCCAAACAAACATCATCAGAACCCAAACAACATCATCAGAACCCAAACAAACATAATCAGAACCCAAACAACATCATCAGAACCCAAACAACATCATCAGAACCCAAACAACATCATCAGAACCCAAACAAACATAATCAGAACCCAAACAACATCATCAGAACCCAAACAAACATAATCAGAACCCAAACAACATCATCAGAACCCAAACAAACATAATCAGAACCCAAACAACATCATCAGAACCCAAACAAACAAAATCAGAACCCAAACAAACATCATAAGAACCCAAACATCAACAGAACCCAAACAAACATAGTCAGAACCCAAACAACATCATAAGAACCCCAACATCAACAGAACCCAAACAAACATCATAAGAACCCAAACAAACATAATCAGAACCCAAACAACATCATAAGAACCCAAACAAACATAATCAGAACCATCAGAACCCAAGAACCCCATCATCAACAGAACCCAAATAACATCATAAGAACCCAAACAACATCATAAGAACCCAAACAACATCATCAGAACCCAAACAAACATCATCAGAACCCAAACAACATCATCAGAACCCAAACAAACATCATCAGAACCCAAACAAACATAATCAGAACCATCAGAACCTAAGAACCCCAACATCAACAGAACCCAAACAACATCATCAGAACCCAAACAAACATAATCAGAAGTCAAACAACATCATCAGAACCCAAACAAACAAAATCAGAACCCAAACAAACATCATAAGAACCCAAACATCAACAGAACCCAAACAAACATAGTCAGAACCCAAACAACATCATAAGAACCCCAACATCAACAGAACCCAAACAACATCATAAGAACCCAAACAAACATAATCAGAACCCAAACAACATCATAAGAACCCAAACAAACATAATCAGAACCCAAACAACATCATCAGAACCCAAACAAACATAATCAGAACCCAAACAACATCATAAGAACCCCAACATCAACAGAACCCAAACAACATCATCAGAACCCAAACAACATCATAAGAACCCAAACAAACATAATCAGAACCCAAACAACATCATAAGAACCCAAACAAACATAATCAGAACCATCAGAACCCAAGAACCCCATCATCAACAGAACCCAAACAACATCATCAGAACCCAAACAACATCATAAGAACCCAAACAACATCATAAGAACCCAAACAAACATAATCAGAACCCAAACAACATCATAAGAACCCAAACAAACATAATCAGAACCCAAACAACATCATCAGAACCCAAACAACATCATAAGAACCCAAACAACATAATCAGAACCATCAGAACCCCAACATCAACAGAACCCAAACAACATCATCAGAACCCAAACAACATCATCAGAACCCAAACAAACATCATCAGAACCCAAACAACATAATCAGAACCCAAACAACATCATAAGAACCCCAACATCAACAGAACCCAAACAACATCATCAGAACCCAAACAACATCATAAGAACCCCAACATAATCAGAACCCAAACAACATCATCAGAACCCAAACAAACATAGTCAGAACCCAAACAACATCATCAGAACCCAAACAAACATAATCAGAACCATCAGAACCCAAGAACCCCAACATCAACAGAACCCAAACAACATCATCAGAACCCAAACAAACATAATCAGAAGTCAAACAACATCATCAGAACCCAAACAAACAAAATCAGAACCCAAACAAACATCATAAGAACCCAAACATCAACAGAACCCAAACAAACATAGTCAGAACCCAAACAACATCATAAGAACCCCAACATCAACAGAACCCAAACAACATCATAAGAACCCAAACAAACATAATCAGAACCCAAACAACATCATAAGAACCCAAACAAACATAATCAGAACCCAAACAACATCATCAGAACCCAAACAAACATAATCAGAACCCAAACAACATCATAAGAACCCCAACATCAACAGAACCCAAACAACATCATCAGAACCCAAACAACATCATAAGAACCCAAACAAACATAATCAGAACCCAAACAACATCATAAGAACCCAAACAAACATAATCAGAACCATCAGAACCCAAGAACCCCATCATCAACAGAACCCAAACAACATCATCAGAACCCAAACAACATCATAAGAACCCAAACAAACATAATCAGAACCCAAACAACATAATCAGAACCCAAACAAACATAATCAGAACCCAAACAACATCATCAGAACCCAAACAACATCATAAGAACCCAAACAACATAATCAGAACCATCAGAACCCCAACATCAACAGAACCCAAACAACATCATCAGAACCCAAACAACATCATCAGAACCCAAACAAACATCATCAGAACCCAAACAACATAATCAGAACCCAAACAACATCATAAGAACCCCAACATCAACAGAACCCAAACAACATCATCAGAACCCAAACAACATCATAAGAACCCAAACAAACATAGTCAGAACCCAAACAACATCATAAGAACCCAAACAAACATAATCAGAACCCAAACAACATCATCAGAACCCAAACAAACATAGTCAGAACCCAAACAACATCATCAGAACCCAAACAAACATAATCAGAACCCAAACAACATCATCAGAACCCAAACAAACAAAATCAGAACCCAAACAAACATCATAAGAACCCAAACATCAACAGAACCCAAACAAACATAGTCAGAACCCAAACAACATCATAAGAACCCCAACATCAACAGAACCCAAACAACATCATAAGAACCCAAACAAACATAATCAGAACCCAAACAACATCATAAGAACCCAAACAAACATAATCAGAACCATCAGAACCCAAGAACCCCATCATCAACAGAACCCAAATAACATCATAAGAACCCAAACAACATCATAAGAACCCAAACAAACATAATCAGAACCCAAACAACATCATAAGAACCCAAACAAACATAATCAGAACCCAAACAACATCACAAGAACCCAAACAACATCATCAAAACCCAAACAACATCATAAGAACCCAAACAACATAATCAGAACCCAAACAACATCATCAGAACCCAAAGAAACAAACATAATCAGAACCCAAACAACATCATAAGAGCCCAAACAACATCATAAGAACCCAAACAACATCAACAGAAACCCAACCAGCATCAGAACCATCAGAACCCAAGAACCCCAACATCATAAGAACCCAAACAACATCATAAGACATCATAAGTATGAGGGACAAAAAATGATTATAAATAAATAAATGAATAAATAAATAAATAAATAAATAAATGTTGGGAGAAATGCATACAATAATGTATAAATAAATAAATAATTAAATAAATGCGTCAATAAATATATAAATATATATATATAAATAAATAAATGCAACAATTCATATAAAAATTAATACATAAATAAATATATTCATATATTTATTTATGTATTTCTGTGTCCATGTTGTACAAGGAAAAGTAAATATGTAAATTAAGTGGGCCGTCCTAACATTACTGAAGTAGGATTGGTCAATTTTGAAAAACAGACAGAAGCAAATTTACATAAATACTTTTCCTGTTACGACCTGGACACAGAAATAAATAGATGTTTAAATGTAAAAATACGGAAATAAATTAATAACTGAATTCATGTGGAAATGTATGCATTGATACATATATAACTGTAGAAATACACTAATAAATGAATAAATACATGTAAAAATATATAAATAGCCTTTTTCATTAACTAAGTGTATTTATTATTTATTCACTGATGTATTGTTTTCAGCATTTATATATTTATTGATGCATTTATTTAATTATTTATTTATTTATATATTATTTTATGCATTTCTCCCAACATTTATTTATTTATTTATACTTTAGTCATTTTTTGTTCCTCATAATAAGAACATAAGCAGAAGCTATAAAAATAAGAGAAATCTTAAAGAAGATTTTTCTAAAGAGATCAAAACATGTTTTACCATCTGCTGGGGTATATCCTCAACCATGTTATCAATAGCTAAACTTCACTAAAAGAGAAGATTCATTATCATCTCGATAAAGCTGATAAAATAATCTGATTCTGATGTGGCCTGCAGTTCTCCTCCCGGCCTGCTGGGGGCGGTAGAGATATAACCGCGTTAAAGCAGCCGCAGGATTTACCGGCGCCATCAGTCAGTGTTTCCTGTTTAAATGAGCAGAGAGGAGGTGAGTTTTCACATTTTTATCTTGTGTTCATTTGTTTTAGGTCTGTATGAAAGGATCCGGACAGATTACAGATACAAATCGAGACTGTTTAAATACTTTACAGAGTTTATTACACCGCTTTAAAGGGATAAGCGGTTAGCTTTATAGTTAGCTGCTGTTGCTAACGTTATGAATGAACGTCCAGCTAACGCATGCTAACACCTATGGCTAACACTAGCATAGGGATAGGATAGTGTGACCCTGATAATGTCTTTAGGATATATGCGATGCCTTTGGAGATGTGATTGAGTAAGACACGAGAACAGAAGTGTGATGTTGAATCATGTCTCCTCATCTGATGTATTTAAACTTTCATCAACGTAAGCCATCTGAGTCAGCTGAGTCTTATTGTGTGGATTCAAGTCAAAAAACTTTATTTGTCCCCGGTGGGCAATTCAAAGCAGAGTCCAGTCTTAATAATTACTTTAACAGAAATCAGTCACAGGAAGCTGAAGTTGACCAGCGGAAAAGAAGCAATCAAGATTCCCTCTTTTTGTTTTTCAGACTCCAATATGGATATCCGACCAAACCACACCATCTACATCAACAACATCAATGACAAAGTCAAGAAAGAAGGTCAGTAAGCCGTTCAGCGCTGCTCCTGATGGTTTGCATTCCAAAGTGTCATGAATGTTGTTTTTGTTTTGGGCTTCTTGAACGTCTGGGAACTTAAAATGTTTGTTTCCACTTGTGGTCGATCTCCCTCCCCGTCCTCCTGCAGAGATGAAGCGCTCGCTGTACGCGCTCTTCTCTCAGTTCGGTCAGATCCTCGAAGTCGTGGCCATGAAGACTATGAAGATGAGGGGTCAGGCCTTCGTCGTCTTCAAAGAACTCGCCGCCTCCACAAACGCCCTGAGGCAGCTGCAGGGCTTCCCCTTCTACAACAAGCCCATGGTAGGTCCAGAGCACGACGACCTGTTGCTTTGTCTTTAATCATGTGTGACATCACAGCGGCGTCTCTGACCTCTCCGTTCCTTCTCAGAGGATACAGTACGCAAAGACGGACTCTGAGGTCATCGCCAAGGTGAAGGGAACGTACGGCGACAAGGAAAAGAAGAAGGACAAGAAGAAGAAGGCTCTGGAGCCAGCAACCAGCCTGATAAAGAAACCTGCAGCGGTGAGTGAATTCATATTAAAGCATGTGAGCTGATTGTAAGCTGTGACTTACGTTATGATGTAAAGTCTTCACTAAACCTGATGTTGAAACACAATCTGACGTTTTCACTTCCTGCCAATCAGTGACAAGCATTTCTTAAAATGTTTCCTGTCGTGTCTGATCGTCTCTGAACAGACGAACGGCTGAAAATGACTTCAGTCAACTGATGTTACTCCACAAACAGTGACGGGAAATGTGTTTAAAATATGACAAAGCATTATTGTTAGTTAATAACAGCAGCGACAACCTTCATCTACAGCAAGTGTACGATGACAACAGTGACACCTAGTGGTGAAATCTTCACCTTAAACAGAAGCCTGCTGTGTTGTTGGACGGATGAAAAACGACTAAAGGGTTCATGAGACTATGGTGGGGGAAACCGAACCCTCTAGGGGGGTCCAGGGTCATGCACCCCCAGGAGAAAAATGTGTACATTTTAAAGTTAGATGCATCAATTCTGTGCAAAATGAAGAGGTGAAAAACTTCTTCTGACAACTGTGTGCTCTTGTAGTGCACAAATTGTCGAAACATAAAATCCAATGCCCATGGAAGTTAAATGGCTTTAGGCTTGGCCCATTGAGACCCTCAAGCAGCCATACTGTTCCTACTACTGTTCCTACTACTGTTCCTACTCCTCTTTCAGTTATGATTATCGCTCCTCTCCAGCCTAAATCTTCACACCTACCTTGTTTAGTTTACTTGAAAGGAACTGAAACCCTGCATGGTGCGGACCTTTTTGAGCAGGTGTGAATACAAACCATCGAAGTCGGGCGTGCACCAAACAGCCGAACCGGGACCCAGCCCAAGAGGGGGTCTCGGTTCGCTTCCAAATGAACCCCGGACCGGTTTGTTTGAGATGAGAAAGCGACCAGACCTCAGTCCGACCCAATTCTACAAGTCAGATGCCTTTTTGGACATAACAGGCTTCCGTTGCCCCGGGCATTATGGGAAATAATTGTTTGGTTAGCAGCACAGTGTTGTTGCATGAAATAAAAAAAAATATCCCTTTAATTTACCCCTTTTATGAATTCAAAATAAACTAAAAGTCCCAAACAAACGAAATATGCAATATGATCTACATGAAGTTCAGTTCAAATTCTCTTTTTAGTCCACAGAAAAAGAAGGAAGCCATCCGCCGACGCAGCCGTTCACTCATCAAAACAAACGGAAAAAAAAAAAGCAACAAAAGTAATCCAGCAAAGGTAGTCGGTAGTCAGCCCACGGTTCAATACGTACCTCGGTTTATTGGTCACGGTTCACGGTTCGGTTCTGACGGGCCGGGCCGTTAAAATGTTTCCAGTGTTTTAGGCACATTTTACAGAACATCAAGGGATTTAGAAAGAGAGCTACTTTTTTCATTTTAAAACTATTTATTTGACTTTGAAGCAAAACAAATTCAGGTGCTCTCCTTTCAGCCTATTGCAAAGTCAGATTAGATTTGAACATGAAGTAAACTACAATTAGCTCAATGAATGTCAACAAAAAAGTGCATTGGTGGCACACTGTCATATTTCTCTTTTAGTTACGATTATGGCTCCTCTCTTATTCTTGTAATGTTCAGTATTGTAAATATCTGGAGTATTAACAGCAGATCAAACCATTTAAGAACATTTCAAAAGACATCAAACGTCACACTGAAGGTTCAGACGGTTTATGAGCAGTTTAGAGTTTTTAATAAGAGCAGTGAGGGTGATGTGCAGACAGAGGAGCACTCAGTTGATGTTGACAGACATCAGTTAGTTAACAGACAGCAGCCTGCCATGTAGTTCACATACTTCACTGGTTAACATGGAAACTGTAGAGCACATGATCAATTTCACTTTTTCTTTCTTGTCCGTCCACTTATATGCGTAATGGCACGTTCCCCGACTCTCGCTCACCCGTATAGCTCTCTCTCTCTCTCTCCCTCTCACGTTCGCGGACCCACAGTTATCTTTTAATGCATGTTTTTGACATAATGAGGGAGAGAGGCTTTCAGAAAAAGGCCGTTTGTGGTGGTTAATATACCTGGACGAGTGGGAAACACTGCGCTCTACATGTTTAGTGCTCCACACTATCAGAAACTGGTCTGTAGTGAGACGCTACTTGAGCAATGACTGCAGCCTGTATGATCTATAGACTGTCACTGTACCGGCCCTTCAGGCAGCCCGGCCCACCTGCTCCTCGCTGCTCCTCGCTGCTCCTCCCTGCTCCTCCCTGCTCCTCCCTGCTCCTCCCTGCTCCTCCCTGCTCCTCTCTGCTCCTCCTCCCTGCTCCTCCCTGCTCCTCCCTGCTCCTCCCTGCTCCTCGCTGCTCCTCCCTGCTCCTCTCTGCTCCTCGCTGCTCCTCTCTGCTCCTCCCTGCTCCTCTCTGCTCCTCCCTGCTCCTCCCTGCTCCTCTCTGCTCCTCCCTGCTCCTCCCTGCTCCTCTCTGCTCCTCCCTGCTCCTCCCTGCTCCTCCCTGCTCCTCCCTGCTCCTCCCTGCTCCTCTCTGCTCCTCCCTGCTCCTCCCTGCTCCTCCCTGCTCCTCGCAGTAATGTTGTTGTCAGCGTAACCAAACTTTAGCGTGTGGTGATTGGCTATTAACTTGCTTGGCGGACGGGGTTTCCTCAACCCTGCGCGCTGACTCACAGGCATAGACACACGCAGACACACACACAGGCACACACACACACACACACACACACACAGACACACACAGACACACACACACAGGCACACACACACACAGACACACAGAGACACAGACGCGCACACACAGACACACACACACAGACACACACACACACAGGCACACACAGACACACAGAGACACACACACAGACACACACAGACACACACACACAGGCACACACACACACACACACACACACAGGCACACAGACACACACAGACACACAGACACACACACACAGAGACACACACACAGACACACACACACACAGACACACACACACACACACACACACACACACACAGGCACACAGACACACACACACACACACACACACACACACACACACAGAGACACACACACACAGACAGAGCCAATTTAGAGAGTAATACAATGCACAGAAACTAGTTAAATGCCAAACCGTTAAAACCGCAATTCACAAGTCAGTGTTGAACCGTGGCTGCCGTACGGAAAGGTTCAATATTTATTGAGAATTGTTGCATGCCTAGTAGTCGGTCAATCAGAGGTATACCAGAATGAAAAAATAAGCGATCTCAGGAGGATCTAGGAGGAAGAATAATCTGATCAGTCAGACCGTCTGTGTCTCAGCCTCGCTATGCATATCCGTAGGTGAGGAGACGCGGAGGGACTCTTCGGTCTATCTTTCAGAAACGTTCACGGGCGTTTCAGCGCTTCTTTCTTTCATTATCCAACAAACCACACAGACTGAACATAACAGCAGCTGCAGAAACATGTTCCTGGCTGTTCCCTGTGTGTTATTTTCACCCAGGAGCACTCTGCGCCACATCCTGCCTTTCATAACCTCGACCATATTCATCATAACACCGGTTGATAATGAATCATTTTTACAGATACTCCATTATTATTATCACTGTCACAGTATCAAACGGTCTTGCAAGATCTCCATGATTGTTTACTTTACCCCCCCCCCCCCCCCCCCAGACCTTTTTATCCAATGATAGATAGATAGATAGTTTATTGATCCTGAGGGAAATTCAAAGCATCCAGTCGCAGGTTACAAAGACGTACATGACATGAAACATCTGTTACAAATTAAACCACAGCACCCTGCTGCTCGTCTGTGATAACTTTCTGATGAAGAGATCGGAGACCGTCGTTTTTCATGTTCACCTCTGAAACGAGCCATCAAATGTTTGTTAGCGTTAAAGATCAGCTCCTTTTATTGCTCATAATGTGGTAATAACCCGTCAGTCTGAGTCTGTCCTGTTGACATGAAAACAAACAGGAAACAGGTTCATGTGTTGTTCTCTGATGTCTGTGTGTTTGCTCTCTGCAGGGATCGGCAGCACCTGTTCACTCTCCTGCAGCACAGGTAAGACCATTTCATCTGAATGTTTATGTTAAAGGTGACATATCCTCCTCCTCCTCTTCAATGTAAATAAGTCTCAGATCTCCTCAAAACATGTGTGTGAAGTTTCTTGTTCTAAATCCACTCTGATCCTGTATTTGATCATGTCTATAAACCCCTCTATTTCAGCCCTGCTCAGAACAGGCTGTTTCTGTGTCTGTACCTTTAAATATGTAAATGAGCTGTGTCTGACCACGCCCCCTCTCTGGAAGGGCTTGGGTGTACTCGGTCTTTCTCGCTCCATGTCCTATTGTTTACGGTGAGAAGGCAGACTCAGAGGGCAGAACAAACACCTAGCTGTGGGAGTGTCACCCACCTGGGGGAGGGGCTACTGCCCTTTGTGATGTCATGAAGGGAAAATCGCCAAACGGCCTGTTTGAGCACACATTTTCTGAAAAGTGGAGCAGGAAGAAGACGGAGAGGATGGACTTTTCTCATCATTGGGGGGTTTGTAGACGGACTAGAGACACATGGAGAAGTGGATTTTACAGAATATGAGCTCAAACGTCACTCGTTACTCCATCACGTGTTGTCGTGTGTGTGTGTGTGTCCACCTTTAACGGGTCACTGATCAGGATCTGTTCTCTCAGGTGCCCGACAATCCACCAAACTACATCCTGTTCCTGAACAACCTGCCCGAGGAGACCAACGAGATGATGCTCTCCATGCTCTTCAACCAGTCAGTTCACTTCCTCGTCTCCTTCACTTTAAATAGAGGTGTCTGTGTTTCTGTGTGCTGACTGTTTCGCTTTCCCTCCTCAGGTTTCCTGGGTTCAAAGAGGTGCGTCTCGTCCCGGGGAAACACGACATCGCCTTTGTGGAGTTCGAGAGCGACACGCAGGCGGGCGTGGCTAAAGACGCGCTGCAGGGCTTCAGAATCACGGCCACCTGCGCCATGAAGGTCACCTACGCCAAGAAGTAGTCCCAGCCGGGTCTGATCATGTGACACAAAGAGACTCTGAGTGGGGGAGGGAGGGGGGGGCGGTCCCTGGATATCCGTTGTTCCTACAGATCCTTTGGTTTTTGTAAATCCTGCAGAGCTTTTTTAAAAGTTGTGCTTCTTTTTTTTTTTTTACTTTTTGTTTCGTAAAGTTTGTGAAGTCGAGCGGCCTCCATCTTTACTTGTAAAATAAAACACTTTTACATAAATGTATTTTTTTTCTTTTGACTCCTTGAAGAACAAACCAGGTCAGTACTGAAGTGTAACTTTTAAAGATGAGATATAAAACTAAAACATGTTTCTGAGAAACAGCAACTATCTGAAAAAGTCCCCAGAACTGTTTGGTCCTGATGACAAAGGTACAGCAGAGACAATAATTATGATGATCACAAACACTGGAATAAACCAGTTTTGTTTTTGTTTCTACTACATTCCTCCTGTTGGACCCATTTCTTGACATTGTAATTCTACTTATTGACCAAATGGTTAAAGGGAATACTCTTAGTATTTTAAGTTCCCATGGAATCAAAATAGAAGTTTAAGTTATTTATGAATCACATACTGTGTGTCTTGCATCTCATATATTCAACATACTGGCCAAGCAGTTAGGTGAAGTTGTTTTGCAGGTATTCTCAAAATAAAAAATACAAACTTTACATCAGTCGAAAATGCAGGATAAACATTTTAATTCATAATTATACAACCATAAATGGACAGTTGAAACTCTAAAGGAATGAATTATAATATAAAAATAGAAAGAGCTATTTTCTGTTTTGTGAATGTTTTTATTTCCTGTAGTGACCCCGTAGGGCCATTAGGGGGCAGAATACTTTAAAAACAAGTTGACACATGCACATCGATACTGCTGATGGGATCAAATCAATCAATCGGGATGTGGAGCTGAAGGTCCTTGAACGCAGCACTGAAGGGTTCTCACTGACTCCAAACCGCTGCAGGGGTCGCAGCTGATTGCAGGTGGACGTCACAGAAACTGAAAATAGATTCGATCTCCCCAAACCTGTAATTCTGTTTCTGAGTGGTCTCTGTTCAGGTCCTCACACCTGAAGGGGTCACTTCAGCTCCTGCAGGTGTTCTGTCTCTGACCCCTCTGTCAGTTTGACATTTCCTCGCCTGTCTTTGATTTCCACATGAGAGAAGGATTTAGTGTTCCTGATCAGTGGAGACCGTGTGGACCAACAGCTGCATCGATGTTCAGCTGTACCTGCTCACAGAGGCAACGCACAAAGATCGACTCGTGAGACCTTTTTTTTAATCGCAACCTTTTTCTGAAATATTGCACATCTTTGAAAACAGATGATGAGAATGTGTCAGAGGTTTTATTTTGATTTTTTTAGATGAACTGAGAACTAAGCAGCGCCCTCTAGAGGCCGGTAACACACGAGCCGGTTTTCAAATCTTAATCAGTTTAAACGTCAGAGATCAGCGGTCAGACGAGGAACAAATGAAGAGAGGAGGAAGCTCTTTCTTTCTTTGTGAACTTTGAGAATAAGAAATTGATGAGAATAAATTTGAAATACAATTTCAAGAATAAAGTCAAAATTTCACTTCAGCTTTATTCTAAACATTGCAACTTTGTTCTCACCATTTGTCAGTGCGATTTCTCGTCCGCGCAACTTTTTTCTTGTCATAGCGAATTTTCCCGACATTGTGAATTTTTCTTATCATTGCAACTTTTGTCTCATTATTGTGACTTTTTATCGTCATTGCGACTTTTATTCGCGTCATTGCGAATTTTTTCCGACATTGTGACTTTTTCTCTGCATTGGAACTTTTTTCTCGTCATTGCGACTTTATTCTCTGACTTATTTCTCTAAATTTCACCTTTATTCTTGACATTATATTTTACCTTTCATCTCAACATTGCGACTTTTCCCTCCCGACATTTTGACGTTTTTTCTCAACTTTTTTGCAAGTGCATAAAGGAACATTTTATTTCTCATGTGTGTCTCTAATATTTACAGTCTCTGGAGTGGCCCTGATTCTTTCACAGACAGAACCACGTATTTCCGTCCAATAAGATCACCTGCTCAGTGTGCGCGTGCAGCCACAACCTGCTCCTTCTACCTGTATGGACACTTCCGCATCAACCGTTATGACAGCGCGCGGTGTGTGAACGTGCCTCGCGCTCTTGTGAGATCTTCAGCGGAGTGGAGCGCGTGGAGGAGCAGCTTCAGGTCTGTACCAGATCGACACATATCTTTTTTATTCACTTTAAATGTTTGAATGTATTGTTTTTTATTGTGATCATTTCATTTATTACGTTCGACGCAGATGTTGTGTTTAAAGCCACCTGGAGAATCCGGACTTTTGAATTCTCACATTAAATGTGATTTAAAACGTCGCGATTATTGTGCATTTAACTTGTTGTTTGCAGTAATCAAACTACTAAAACCCTGCGTGATAAATATGTTTAATGCCTCCTGTATCTTTTAACTTCAATTCAGTTGAATGTTATTTGTGCAGCACATTCATCTTTTGCTCATTAATATTCTTTGCTCTCGTGTGTTTCTGTCCTTAACAATTTAAAACAAATAGCTTCTGTCTGCTGACATCATCCAGAGATGGTTCTTAAAGTGTGGTCTGGGGACCCCATCTGGGACAGGAGAGAGAGTACGGAGGGTATATTTTAATTTTATTCGACTCTTATTCCGACACAGTTAGGTCTGTATCGTTAAATATTGTTATTCCAGTTGAGCAGAAACGTGAGAACAAACAGGTCTGTTGATCTTTTAATGAAAATGAATAAAATCCTGCACAGTGATTTTAACTTAATAGATGAATATTTGTTTATGCAAAAATTAGAGGAGGTGTTAAACTCACTCCGCTGGTGTGTTGTAAAAGGTCTGATTGATGCAGTTATGAAATGCAGGATTTTATAGATTTATGCACTAAATGATGGCAGCCCTGTAGGTCAACTGATCCTGTGCTGAAACCAAAATGACTATTCTTTATATAAGAATACAAAAACATATGAAAAAGGTTTAAATGTGATTGTTTCTGATCCTGAAAAAGGAAAGGAAAAAATAGCCCATCCTGTTCTTTCAGGACAGGATGGACGCGGTGTAAACTGGAAATATGTTGTTCCTCTGAAAACTGACAGCCTGTCCTGCCAGGATGTGACCCGAGCGAGCGACAGCGACAACATCAGCTCGATTCTGTTATTTACACTGAAGCTTCAGTGTCCACCACATGGCAACCTGCGTGAGCATCGACTCTAGAGAGGAGGGGGAGACAGCTTTCTGCAATGTTTAGAATTTGGACTGCAGTACCAGCTTTAAACACTAGGTGTCAGAGTTACATATTGCTCCTTTAAACAGAAATGTAAATTTAGACTGACTGGTCTGAAGGTTAGAAAACACTGGAGAAAAGAAAGTCCAATCAGTTTGTGTGGCTAACATTAGCAGTGCTAGCCCCGCCAGGTAAACGTCCACATGAATGTAGATTTCCTAAAATCAAAATACTGCTGATCCGCTCTGCTCCTACGAGATGCTTTCCCTCTCTGTGCTTGTTTACATACATGTTGTAGATCTGGAGGAGCAGGCACATTAATCCAGTCTATGGTTAGGCTACAGCGCCGGCTAGTGGCGAGAGACTGCATTAAAATTTGAGCACAACATTTGATAGGCATCGAGGGCCAAGATATAAAAATATTGACAATGTGTTTAACTTACTAGTCAGGATGACAATGTTCAATCCTTTAAACAGCTAGTCGCAAATCACTTCCCTCGCCCAAATATGGTCATTTCTGCCAAAAGAAACAACCAAGAGGGCGACAGCAAAACTGTAAACTTGAGTCTGCATTTATTATTTATTCACTGCTTTTACAAAATATTTTGCACTCTTAGGGCTCGATCGTGAAGTTACAAAAGCGACCCCAAGTAAATCCATTGTTTCCTCTGGAGCAGCACGCTGGCTGGGCGCTCTTCTCTTCGCGGCGTCGTTCTGCAGCAGTTTTTAGACGTGCATGAATGAACTTTTCAGCTCAAGACGTGAACACTCAATGTCACTTTTGGCCGGAGCAGCCAATCACATCAAATAGGAGGCTTTACCTTCACTCTTTGTGACACTTTCCTCCTCTCGCAGCAAAGCAACGAGGAGTGCTCCAGGTTTACTTGAATGCTTTTGTTCCAGCAATTATTTTATTTGGTCGCCGTTATGCGCACGCACCCACGCTCATCAGGCGCTCCCAACTCTCTTAAAGACTTTATATGTGATTTCTTTGATCCAGCAGATGTCGCCCTTGAGCACCAGCATGAAACCAAAACAACTGGCGCTGCATTGTTGTGTTAGCATGCTAATGCTAGCGATCTTTATTATGCTGGTATCTTCACACTGCATGTAAATTTACCTGAAATGAGCGTGATCTAGAAACACAGTTAAGCAGTGAGTACAGTATGTTATTCTTCTTTTCTCTAGTCCCTCTATTAAACAACTTTTATACACGAGGGGAGGAGTCAGCCGGCCGTCCAGGCGATGTAAACAAAGTGAAGATAGGACTCTGAAAACTCTGAAAACATCACAGACAGTGGGACTCGGGTGTTACACCCATTGTAGACAGTCATGACTCACAGAGTTATTTTCAGAGGATATACTTGATTTCTACATTTAAGTGTGAAAAATCACATATAAAGCCTTTAAAGTAAATTTAAAAACTATGATTGTAACAGTTTGGTGTTATTTGGATTTGAAGTTCCGTAAAGAGAAAGACACTCTCTGGAAGTTTGATTCCAGTAAAGAAAACAGATCAGTTAAAAAAAAAGGTTCTTGAGTCGAAGCTTGTCCAGACGTCAGAGTTAAGACGAGACATTCCCCAACCTGTGAACAAATCTAACAGGCAGACTTCATGAACACGGTCACCAGGAGACAGAATCAGCAACACCATGAACATGAAGCTCCCTGAGAGTCAGACCCAAACGCTGTGTCACAGTCACACTGACGAGCCAAAGAGCTGCTTGTGTGTCCGACAGTAAATCTACAGGCGCTGTGTTTGTGTGAGAGGCCTTTACAGGGTCATCCACTGAACGCCTGCTTGGAAAACATCACTTTGAACTGGACGTTAAAGCATGAGGGATATCTTCTTTTAGTATGAACAAACTCACAGGAAAGTAGATTTATGTCTCTAACAGGTATGTGTTTCTTTAAGTTGAGGATTCCTCTTCTGGGTTTAGTTCAAGTTCAGACTGAAGATTCTTTCTTCAGTCTTCAGATTGGAGTTTTTGCAGTGAATACACTAAAGCCTGACCGATAAATCCTCCAGCCGATAATATCGGCCGATATCAGCTCATCCAGTGACTCTCAATATCGGCTAATTTTATTTTATTTATGCACCGATGATACTCGATTTAATCACCAGTCAAATAACATTTCATTTTGAGTTTCATTGCATTACACTATCAGTTCTCTGTCACCAGCAGAGGGCGCTATATGGATTACAACAAACATCATCATTCTGCAGAGTGTCGAGCGGTGATGCACGTTCCTGCTCAGTTACTTTCCAGCTGAGCGACCATCTTGTCTTCATTATAAATCTTTTTAAAGTGTTTGATAACTGAGGGATCAACATAATAAATGTGTAAATCTATATCTACAGATCAAAGATAGGTATCGGTATTTGCCCCAGAAGTTCCATATTGGTCGGGCCCTAGTAAACAGACACCTGTATACGGGGGTGAAAGTATGCTGGTACGATCCGGTACATTCAAAACCAGCCATGGTCGCACTTTCAGCTTTAAATCCTAAACAGCACTTTGTCTCCTCATTAATCGTTTCAAGGCGTTCTGAGTTCCTCCTGCTGTGTTTTGATCCATGCTGGACTGAGCCCCGGCTTCCTCTCATTACTGCTAGTTAACGGTGAGCTTGAGCTTCCTGCAGCTGAAGATATCAGGAGCTGTGGGGGGTTTGGTCAGGCACATGTTTGTTGCTAAATCTCCCGTGTAAAATGTGGAGCAGAATGCGTTTTCTGATGTTGAATTATTTTTCTCTTTTATTCCAACTTCACAGGCAGGCTGTCGATGAGTGCTCTGTAGTTGATTTTAACGATACTCCACTGAGCATGCTCATCTTTCTTTACTTCCTGAGCACAGCGTCTGTGAAAGGGTGCGTTTCATTTCTTATTCTGGGACGGTCGATGTCAAGTGATTCTCATTTCTTTCAACTCTTTTGTTTTTAAATGTGCATGAAGCCGAGGAGAGGCGAAAACTGCTTTCAGTCTGCTCTTAGAGTCCTGTCACAGCTCCAACTCAATCCTTGCTTCTCAAGTTAACCGTGGGAGTGTAAACGTTCACAACACGAGGGAAAGGAGGTCACGGTTACACCGGAATCCTTGAAAAGTTGGTCCACACTCCCCGAAGTAGACGGTAGCTAATGAGTGTCTTAGTGGGTAAACTTTAGTCAGTTTGTTGAAGAGTAAATGCTCTTGAACAATCAGACAGAGACTATGGCTTGTGAATTGAGGATCTGTTTATTTCTCTCGGAGCAGTTCTTTTATAGCATCCCAATCATCCCGTCATGGGCAATCATCACACTGGGCAGTTACAACATGTGTACTACATAAAGACCATGTCCTAGAAGTTTCTTGGCTGGTAAAAACTGGTCTATTACCAGGAAAGACTGTGTGGGTATGTGTGTATGAGTATCAGATCATGACCTTATGACCTGGCTAAATTCAGAGGTTAGATAACTATTGGTTTGTGCCTGTTGCTGTCCAGATTGTTATGATTCTACCTTTCAAACTACAACATAATCCCGCCTTTGGGGGTTAGCCAACCCACAAACAATAACAGATCAACACATCATTAATACAATAGTCATCAATATCCATCAATCAATATAATTAAGGGTGAAAAACCTGGACCTGCTCCTTCACCAGGAAAATTCCCCTACGACCCCCAGAAAAGATATATTTATCTTTAGGGCGAGGTTAAGGGCAAGGTTTATATTGATTCACACAGATATATATATATAAACAATGCAACAAAATATTTGTTAAAAAAACAAATGAATGAAAGATAAGCTAACCTGACTGACCACGACGGTGGTGGTGGATGAGAAAGTCCCGGGTTGTGAAGGTTAATCGAAGGTTTCTGTTAATGGAGTTCGGTGGTCTTGAAAAGAGGTCCATCTCAGTCGGGATGCGGTCTCTGGTGTCGTCTCTTTACTTGTTTTCTTTTTCACTTTTACAGACGCTTCTTTCTGAGCATGTTGACCTGATCCAAAATGGTCGACTCGTCAAACTGCAGCTCGGCTCCGATGGACTACTTCCCGTCGTCCAGCGAGGGTCTGGACTATGGGATCCCCCTGGACGAGATCCCGGACACCACGCAGGGCCGGGCCTTCTTCGTGGCCACCATCGTCATCGCCGCGGTGCTGGTGTGCATCATGTTGGTGTGCGGTGTGGGAAACTGTCTGTTCATCGCCAGCCTCGCTCGTTACAAGCAGCTCCGTAACCTGACCAACCTGCTGATCGCCAACCTGGCCGTGTCGGACGTGCTGGTGGCGGTGGTGTGTTGTCCCTTCCTGTTAGACTATTACGTGGTGAAGCAGCTGTCGTGGGATCACGGCCTGCTGCTCTGCGCCGCAACCAACTACCTGCGCACGGTGTCGCTCTACGTGTCCACCAACGCTCTGCTGGCCATCGCCGTGGACAGGTGGGTCGACCCTCATCATCACACTCTGGGTTCTCAGCAGGGTTTTAAAAGTGTTAAAACAGTTAAAAATGTTTTTTTTAAAGGTTAAAGGTCACATGATATAAAATCCACTTCACAATGTTTCTCAAACACTCATAGAGAACAAACCATATGACGTATTTTTGTAGTCCAACCCTGAAGTAGCATCGCCCATGGGGTCTAATGAGAATCCTCCTCTGGGATGTTTTCATTGGATTTTGGATCATTGCAGAAAATAATCTCTGTGGTAAACACACGTTTCTGAAGAGTAGGTGTTTTGTTCAGCAGGATAATCTTCACAGATGAACGCCATTTTTATGATGTTTGAAGCGTTAATGCGGCCGACAGAAGTAAAAAGCTAACGTCATGCTAAAGCTAACTACACCACGGTCGGATGATTGCGACGTCACTAGCGTTATGCTTCAGACGATCTCTGATAAACTAATCCACGTAGCTTAATAAATAGTTTCCTAACATAATATTCACCTTAACCTAAAGATTAAACCTACAGGAGACATCTCCGACTAGTGAGAGAGTTCCCGCCCTCTGTGTCCGGCGTGATGACCTTTAATGTCCCCGACAACCACTGTAGTCACATTTAGCCTCTTGTTAGCAACCGCCTTTTTAAAGACGAGTAAAAACTTCAAACTTCACAAGTGGAGGTATTACCTAACGTAGTTTATGTGCTCTAACAAAACACCAACATCTCTTCAGCTTGTGTTAACCACAGACCTTATTTCAGGAGTCTAACCACAAACACATTCAAAATCCCCGTTGACTTTTAGACGTTAGACCCCATGGCGCTCAAATGCTAACTTACTTCCTGGTTTTAGAACTCATTCCTGTGGGGCTCTATATGTGTCTCTAGTCCGTCTACTTGAAATCAGCATCCCTAAAAGTTTTCATACTATTCTGTAGAACAACTAAAAGAGCGCGACGATCTGAGGGACCGCCCTGGTTAGTCCGGTGCAACTCAAGGCGATGAAGAAAATCTAATGATTTTGAAGTCAACACAAGAACTCACAGGTGGCCGTGCACAGATTTGAGAATCGGTGTAATGTGGGCTCTCCTTCAGGTCTTTGTCAGCACTCGTGCTGCTGCATTTTGATTTGTTTGCAGCTGATTTATGGTCGGGACTTTGAACGTTCTGGACGGACATTATTTACTCTCACCTTCTTTCAGCCTCTGACTCGAATCCATCATTGTTAGTATTTCACACTCTGGGACCAGCTGCTTGGCCGTGTTACATTAATCACTGCTGACTTCTCCTGTCATGTATAAATGGCTTCTGCAGAGAGGAGAGATGGATCATCTGTGTAAGCGAGGGTGTTCGGGTGGGTCAGCGTCCCCTGTGTGTGTGGTGTAGCTCACAGGTTCTTCTTACCGTGTGTCTCATTGTGTCCTTCTCGTTGGATCAAGGATAAAACACTTCTGCAGCTTATTATAAAAAGAGGCAGCAGCAGTTTGGAACAGCTGCTTTCAGAGTTATTGTTCCAGCCCTCAGGTATGCTAAATCCAAACAAAAAAATTATTCTGACACCACAGACTTCAGAGGAGGGTCTGCATGTGTTGGAGTCTGTTCAGTAGCAGAAGAGATGCGGAGCTCCTGCTGGAGGTCAGTTTATGTTTAGAGTATAGTTCAAACAAGCTGTTAGCACCAACTGTGCAGAAGCTGTTAAAGGAGCAGTATGTAACTCTGACACCTAGAGGTTAAAATGGGTACTGCTGACTGAACAAAGAGAAAGATCTGTTTCAGGATATCAAAGAGGAAGTAGATTTTTGAGATGATGATTCAGATGTTATTGAGTCATGTTTCCACATAAAGTATGAAGAAATTAAAGGAGCATTATTTAGCTCTGACACCTAGTGTTTAAAATGGGTACTGCAGTTTAAATTCTAAACATTGGAGAGAGCTGCCCCCCCCCCTCCTCTAGAGTCGATGCTCACACAGGTTGCCATGTGGTGGACACTGAAGCTTCAGTGTTTTGCCAGCTCTGAATCGGTCTGTAAACCTTGAAATGGACTTACTTACCAGTACATAAGTTTGTTTTTGAGTCCCTAAAGAATCAAACTCAGAAGATGTATTTGTTGCCGAATTGTGTTACTAACAACTTCATATCTTTAGTGGGGATTGAAATTTGAAACACATTAAATTCATTGGCGCGTGTGTGCACACAAACGTCCTGGCAGTCCTACATTAGTCAGTACCCCAGGTTGGCCACCCTTATTACTCTGAAGACATCATTCAGTTCTTCTCTTCTTCTCTGCAGGTACATGGCAATCCTGCATCCTCTCCGTCCTCGTATGAAGTACCAGACGGCGTACTGTGTGATCCTGACGGTTTGGATCGTCCCTGCCTTCATCTCCATCCCCTCCGCCTACATGGCCTCGGAGACCACGTACCCACATGTGGACGGAGGCACCTTCAAGACCTTCTGCGCTCAGATCTGGCCCGTGGACCAGCAGGTGTACTACCGCTCCTACTTCCTCCTTATCTTCGCTCTGGAGTTCATCGGCCCGGTGACCATCATGGCGGTCTGCTACACCCGGATCTCCAGGGAGCTCTGGTTCAAGGACTTCCCGGGTTTCCAGACGGAGCAGATCCGACGGAAGCTTCAGAAGCGTCGGAGGACGGTGGTGGTTCTGATACTTGTGCTGGTCGCATACATCCTGTGCTGGGCGCCTTACTACAGCTTCGCCCTGCTGCGGGACTTTTACCCCACCCTCATATCCCAGAACAGGAACTCCCTGGTGGCTTTTTACATCATCGAGTGCATCGCCATGAGCAACGGGGTCATCAACACCCTCTGCTTCATGAACATCCGGAACAACAAGCGCCTGAAGAAGGTCAGCAAGTTCCCGCTGAAGCTGGTGACTGCCAAGTCAGTGTACGAAGGGGAGGCGCGGACCTCCTCCCTCCGCATGACGGAGGACGTGGGGGACACTAGGCTGAGGTAGAAGTCAAAACATCAAACAGGTCACACAGCAAAGTGGATCTACTGAAACCTAAACACCGGACCAGTCCTAATGAACTTGTTCAGCGGATGCGGCGAGACGCTGGTACACCGAGGTGGCGCCGATTCTGAAAGTCTTGCCAATGGTTGCAAAAATTCTGGGCTTAGCAACTGGACTGGCACAGAACGCCGTATAACACATGGACAAAGACTCAGTGACATCACCTTTTGGTTTCTGAAGTGGAGTTTCAAAGCCTGAATATTTACAAAACAAACGAGTTATTAAAAATTCACTGGATGCTGTCGTCCAAATGTTGCAGGATGCAAACTGCCAGAAAAAAAAAGATGGCTGCCTGAATCTTAACAGTTCATGTTTGTACGGAAAGGCGGGTTACAGAGATTATAACTCAGAAGGTTTGATGATCAGCCAGTCATAGCGAGGGTCTACATCACAGATTGTGTTCAGGAAGTGGACCTCCTGGTTTTAAAAAAAGCAGCCAATGCAGGAGTGTTTTAAACCTGCATTCTCTCTAATGTCCAGCAGGGGGGATTCCATGATAACATGCTCCTACTGCTGAGTTGATTTATTCCCTCAGTAAACATTTTCCTAACATGTTTATGTTCTCAATCTGAAGTTTCAAGTCTTCTTCCACACAGCATGATGCTCATTTAGCAAATGATGGTCCCATTTAGAGTTAAAGAGACCAGAAAGAGGGGGAGGGGTTAGGGCGGGGCTACCTGTGATTTACAAGTTGTTACCATAGAGACGTTGGCTACCAAAACCTCGCTCATGTTTATTCACTTACTCCTCTAAAAACAGATCGAGTCTAACCCGGCTCCTCCTCAGGTGTTATCGACAGTAGACTTCCATTTTTTAATTATTTTTTTTAACTTTCTATACTTTTTGATTCTATCGCTCATTAAAATAATGGAAATGGAAGGATCGAAAAATTGCTAGCACTGGTACTAGCTGAACTAAGCTCAGCCGTCATCACGTCTTTGTAGAGTGATTCTGACGCTGCGACAGCATCATAATGTTGTCCCAGTCTGTGAGGTCACATGGTCACAGAGGGAGCTTCACATACACACACAGTCAGACATGCACACACACACACACACACACACACACACACACACACACAGCGCTGTTCTCCCCCGCTGACTCAGCTGATCCCGTCCCGCCTCTCTTACTACCTCTGAAGACGGCACAGAGGGGGGGGGGGGGGGGGGGGGGGGGGGGGTCATTCCGCCCAAGGGCGCTGCTTGTCAACAGGCAAGGCAGGCAACTGCTTGGGTCTCCGGACCAGTAGGGGGGCCGACAAACTTTGGACCAAAGCAACAACCCAAAATGCGCAAATTTCGCAATGACTGTAGAAAACCTCCCTAAGGGGGCCCCATCTGACAGCATTCGCTCTCGTTGCCCTGCTGAGGCCCCCAAAATAACTTTTGCCCCAACAGACCCTAGAATCACCACTGATTCCGCCCCCCCATCACGCCGCTGACACATTCTGATTGAAGGCGAAACGTCACAGTGACGGTGACAGCTGAAAAGACAAAGACTTCAATTTCTCACGTACAGTCTGTGCAGCTCAGCCAATCACAGGGAAGCACGACAACCAAGACCAATCAGCTGTTAGCAACTCAACCATTACACACAGAACCTCAAATCCGATTGTTTTTTTAATTTAATATGTTTGTTGATGACAATAAAATAATAATAAAAAACTGTTGATGATGTCGGTCATGTTATTTGTTTTTATTCTTTTCCTGAGTGTTCCCATCAGGGTTCTTATAATACGAGCATTTTAAACTTGGATATGATACTGGGACAAACAGTACGCCGTGAGCTCTGATGCAGCACGCCTCTCTAATCAGTGGCTTAGATGTGAGTTGAGATGTCTTCACGTGTCTGCAGAAATACGAGGAGACTCGCTCACATTCATGAGGGGAGAACAAGGCCTCCTCCTTTATAAATCAATCTTTATTAGTATAACACTTTTCATACAACAAATGTATGCCAAAGTGCTTTACATCAACATTTAATCAAACAGCAACAACATGACTCCCTCCCCCACCCCATCCCACAATCCGAAAACTAAAGTAAAAATAACTAGATAAGAACAGGTACTGAGGAAACGCTATCATTTATTCTAAATGAGGAAACACAGGAGGTTCAAAATGTAATAAAACTAGATGAAATGAGGTCCAGTTAAACGCTCTACTAAAAAGGTCTTGAGTTTGCTTTTAAAAATGTTTCCCTCTTTAAACAGATACTACTTTCTTTTTTTTCATACTAATCTGACACATCCAGCATCCACTGGGGCAGTTTGTGGCTGGAGTGAAGGTCAGCATCTCCAAGGTCGAGGCCCGGTTCTCTGCTGGACACAGCGGAGTGCTCGCTCCAAGAGAAGGCATTCAAGTATCTCAGGGTCTTGTTCACGGTGAGGGTCAGATGGACCGTGAGATCGACTCGGCGTGGGCAGTAACTTGGGAATTGTACTGAACCGTGGTGAAGAGCGAGCTGAGCCTGAAGGCGGTCTTCGTTCCAACCCTCTCCTGTGACCTTTAGGTAGAGACTGGAAGAATGACAACGCAGATACAAGCGTCTGAAATGAGTTTCCTCTGGAGGGCGTCTGGGCTCAGCCTCAGAGAGAGGGGGAGGAGCTTAGACATTCAGGGGGAGGAGCTTGGAGTAGAGCCTGAAACTGATTTGGCAGGAACAGTCTGTTGTTGTTGTTTTTGGCAAAGTCAGAATCCCAGCAGAAGGACTCAGGTGGTTCAGAAAAGTCTTCAAACAATGGGTGTGTTACCATCTCACTAAAGGCTAAGACTGTTTCATGTGGGAGTGAAAGGACACATGGTGTGTGTGTATACACGCCTGCAGTGACGGCCGGCGCTCTGGATGAAGGTGTCCCGTGTTTTCCAGCTCGCGCTCAGCATCTGAATACAGAGTGCAGCTGCTTCATGTTGAAAATTCATGAGACGCCTGTTTAAATGTCACGACACTCGACCTCCAGGAAACAACACCTTCACCTCCTGCGACGGGTTTTAAAAAAGCTCCTCATGTTGTCCATCAAATCTGAAGTTCCTGCAGCTCTGAAGTCAAAGGAGACATTTCTACATTAGTGATGTCAACAAGGTCAAACCAATCAGGCTGCTCATAGTGCTCCCAGTTTGAAGATCATTTATGTGTCAGCATGAATCAACATGTAATCAAGAATGTAGAACACAAATGAAGACAGTGTTGGTCTTTAGGGCCAAGTTTGTCCTAAAAAGAAGTTTGATGGCGGGGAACTTTAACACTCTCTAAAGGCTCACACTGTGCAATTTATTCCTAATTGTATAAAAGTCGGGGTGGCATGTCAGCTCACGCTGTACGACCCGATTGTCGGGCACGGCCGGAGAGCTCACACTGTACGAGTGAAATCAGGACGGAGCGTTGACAATTGTTAATAAAGTTTCATTTGAAAAAAACAAAGGACGACGGTTGGTGAAAGAGAAGGAAGTGGAAGTTGTTGTAGGATAGAGGAAAGTTGATATGATCGTAGATATATGGAGACAGTCCTCCCTTGTCTCTCGTGATTATATTGTAGTCACACACAACTTCTGCCGGACCCTTTCATGACGTAATCGTTAAGATTTTAAATTCTAAATATTAAACATGTTTGAAATAAATCGGGGTTAAGATTGGATCTTTGTACCGCTCACACTACGAGATAATCTGGACAGAGAATCGAGTCGGGACCGACCCTGCGATCGTTGGGAAGGAAGAATCGGAGCTCAAATCGGCCCGGTTATCCTGCAGAGTGAGCCAGGCTTTAGGGGTTTGTTTCATGACACAGAGACAGAGAAGACTTTTCATCAGATGTATTTCAACAACGTAAGAAAAAATAGTCCCACATATAAATCTACAAGAGCCGAACGTCAAAACCAGAACATCAGAAAGAAGATCAAAATGAAAGCCAATAAACTCTTAGAGGTTTTCTTTCCTCTGTGAAGAGAGAACAACTCTTCAAACAGACTTCACACACACACACACATTTCCTGATCAGCTTTAATGACTCGGGTCAAGTGCATTGTTTTGTGTATCTGGTTGCTATGGTGACACCTGACAGCAGTCAGCACGTGGGCAGCTGGGAGCGAATGTTTGACAGTTATAAACTCTCAGGGGTTTCAGGTTCATCACTTCCTGTTTGGATGATCTGAAAACAAAACAAAGGTTGAACAATCGTCAGTTCTTTGGTTGCAGTCTGAGAAGAGCCGAGTTACGTTCAGAGAGAAAACACACGATTTCAGTGCTGTTGGTTCGAGAACGCCCCCTTGTGGCAGAAACGAGCATTACACTAACAGCTGCAGAAGAATACTCAGAGTGATGTCGGCCTCCTTCTGGTTAACAGATCATTACAAAAAAATAAAGTTTAGGCAAAAAAAAAAAAAAAAAAACTCAATTTTCTCGCTGCCAATTTCCACACAAGACACGTCACCCAGAGTTGCAGCGAATGGCGCTGACGGACTGCGGCGTGCTCAGACTTCACATCAGACTGAGAAAACTGACTTGCTTATAAAAAGATTTTCTTCCTACAAGGACAGAAACATTCATATTAAAAAGATAATAATCAGTAGCATCAAATGTGAGATATTCAGAGTCTGCTGCTGCGCCTTAAACGCCACCCGGGGCCGTTTGTCATCGTGTCCTGACCACATTCAGACGGATGATTTAAGGATGAAGGTCGGATGTTCCCCAGAAAAACGTCAGCAGACACAATCCAGACTCCGCTGATCATTCTTCAACACACCAGATGTTTCATCGTTCATGGTCAGCGTGGGTTTGGACTCGAAACAGGAAGTAAAGCGCCGTTGGGTCCGTTGATCCCAGCAGGACGAGTGAAGAGGAATCGAACCAGTCTCTGACCTCTGTCTGCACATGGGTGTGTCACCATGGTAACGCAGTAGTGCAGTGACATCACAGGTTATCATTACGGTCAAAAAATTATGACAAATACCCAGAATCCTTTTCAACTTGTTGACTCGTGTAAAAATTTGAAATCAGAACTGAGGCGGCTGGATCTCAGTCTGAGAGGGGGCGTGGTTTCTGTTTGTAGTCCGTGTAGAATTGACCAATCACGGACTCTTTCCTTCAGGCGGGTAAGTCTCATCAAACCAAAACCATCAAAGGTCGCCCGGCGCCGCCGCTCTAAAACCTCCAAACAAAGACGACGCCATGTCTACTTCTTCTTCTTGAGGAAGGCCTGCGCCTCGCTCTGCAGCCCTCTGACGTCCTCCTTCTCGCTGTCATCAGAGACCGGAGGACGTAGTCTGAGTCATCGCCGCCCGCCTCGTCCTCCTCCTCCTCGCTGTCGTCGTTAATGAAGCTGTCGTCATACTCAGACTCGTCCTCCTCGTCGCCGGCGGCGGTGGGCTTCTTGGGGCGTGTACGCGTCATGGAGGCTGTGAAAAGAATGAAAGAGTGAGAGAATGTTTTCATGAAAGAGGGCGAGTCACAGAGGAATAAAAGACAACATGGAGGTGTGCATGTTAAGTGCGTTTAAAACACCAGAGACGGTTGTCACTAACGGAGCG
>NC_089195.1:36661709-36671709 GCF_963930695.1 Labrus bergylta
CTTTTTAGGTCGGGTACCAATCACTTCTATCTGAACCACTTCTCTTGCCCGCTTCCATCGCTGCAACACCTGTTGACCTGATAACTGCTCTCATATCTGACAAACCGAGGGGCGTCCAAAATGGCCGTGTGGGGGCGTGTCTTAAAAGCGCCTACCTTCTCTGGTCCAAACAAATCCAGAGCATTCAGGAGCAGAATCTAAAGTTAGAAGGAGGGACATACTGGCTGCTGCGTTGTTGTTCATGATCCATGTGGTACCTTTAGGGCTGGAGGAAGAAGCTGCTGCAGCCGCCATCATCCACGCAGGTAAAACTCTCCTCTTGTGTTTGAACGGACTGACTTCACCTGGAGCAGCCTTCCTTTCTGTAGGTGGAGGCGACTCTGTCTGCATGATGGGGGGGGGGGGGGACGACAAACAGATATCAGCTGCTGCAAGAACTAAAACTGATCCAGGTTTCAGATCCTGGTCAAGACTTCCTGCATGTCCAACACTGCTGTCTAAACATTTAGTTACAGAAGGTTTCTTCAGTCTGAAATGGCGGCGATGTAACTCTCTCGGGGTAACAGTCGTTTACTTGTTGTTGGGCCACGCAGGCTATAGAACAGTCAGGCAGTGGACTTGGGCCTGCACCTCTGTAAAAGCCTCATTTGAGTTATTCACTGAGATCACAAAGAGGCCTAAAAAGGACTCTTAATCCCAGAATCCCCTGCGGTACTTCACACCTACGTGTGAAGTAAAGGGGGGACCGGAACCTCTCTCTCCTCATTGGAGGGGACTGAGGTAGACCCCCATGGAGCAGGCCAGGCTACAAAACTCTGAGACTTCCATTGCTCGCTCTCTTTCACGCGCTGACCTTCGGTGCTCGGAGACCCAAGAAGATCTGCCTGTTTCCTGCAACAATCTTCCTTTGTTTAAGTTTTGGCGCGCAGGGTAATCCGCGGCGGCAGTGTTCTAATTCCGAGCTCGGATTGTCCAGTGAACACATCTCAGTTTTCTCGGAGAGCGGTCAGACTATAACAGATTATCAGAAAGATAACGGTCTTATTCCGTCCTGCAACGAAAGGACATCAAAGGACATCTTTCCACTCGACGGAGAACCAACGAAAGCCGCTCTCGCCGTAAGGGACCCTCGCCGCCATCAGACGCCTCTGCACCAGGACGGACAGAAGATCTGCTCCATCGCCGGACTCTTTTTCCTTTCACCAATCGCGGACAAAGCGATTCACAAGTGAGGCTTAATTAGGTGTGGGCAGAATTAGCTTTAGAGAGTGTTTTTAACAATTGTTGATCAAAGCAGAAACTGTAATTTTTATCTTTGTTGGACCTGCGTCCTGAGTTTTAAACTGTTTAAAACTCTTGTTGTTTCGGACCGCTGCGTCCTATATGTGTTTAGCGTAACAGCGTTATAACCGGGTAATTACTCTTCTGATCAGAAAGGCCAGTGTAAGCGTATTAACCTGAATTCGGCTATTGGTTTGTTTCTGTGAATGAAGGGAATTACTCCGAGTTGTGGCGCGGGAGTCGGACTGTGATCCGGCCTCTTCAGGCACGCATTTCTCTCTTTTATTCTCTTTTATTTCCCTCTACGAACATACACACACATATTCCTGTGTAAACGTACATCTGGAGACCAACTCCACCACCGCGCCATTACGCACAGAGATCTATACACTCGCGGCTATCCAGACGCCTCAGAGACACAGACTGTGTAGGGCCGAACTCAGTCTCTTTTAGACCTTAAGGCCACATTTAGGCCTTTGTTAGTGTGCGCCATCGGAAGGGCGACCACGTGGGACGAAGTAATCTTCCCCCCCCTTCTCTCTCCCTTTCATCCACACAAGCACAGCACCCAGGTCTTTGTTAGGTTTGCGCCATCGTGAACGACCACGAGGGTACGAAGCCATCTCCCCCCCTTTCTTCTTCCCTCTCTCTCTCTCTCTCTCTCTCTCTCTCTCTCTCTCTCTCTCTCTCTCTCTCTCTCTCTCTCTCTCTCTCTCTCTCTCTCTCTCTCTCTCTCTCTCTCTCTCTCACACACACACACACACCCCTTCCACAAGCCTTTGCTTGATAATGTTTGTTTCTTAGATTAGTTTATAATAGTTATTTGTTTTAATTAAGTTCATTGATTTTGGATTGATGTTGCTTTGTTTAAATAAATTCTGTTATAATTTAGGAGAGCAGTTGTTTGTGGTTACTGGTGTATTTACATTGTGATATAAGCTGGGTGCGAAGGCTTTGTGTACGGATTTCACGCCTTCAATTTATTAAATATAGTTAATTCATTATTAATAATATTAGTAATTAAATAACTAATGTGAGACTGATTTGAGTGATATTTTGGTTATATTTACCTGATTACAGGTTGGTGCCCCAAAACGAGATTAAACATAGTTTAATGATATTTTATTTATATTATTAATAATTAAGTATAATTATTAAAGAATATAACCAAAGTTGACTTGATACAACCCCAACATTGTTTTCTGGTCTAATTTTTAACTGTACGGGTCTAAAGTTTACAAACCTTGTTCAGACTCGTGGGCAGATCTTCAGATTCCTCGATGTGTAACGGAGCAGCTGCCTCAGGCTCCTCCTGAGGCTGTTCTCTGTCCTGACCAATAGGAGGAGGAGGAGGCTCCACATCTGGCTGAGGTGAAACCGGACGTTCCTCTTCTTCTTCTTCTTCTTCTCCAAACAGCTGGCTGTTTCTAAAGGAAGTGATATTTGAAAGAACGACAGAAGGAAAGATAATTTAATATAACGAGAGAATAAAGTCTGAACAGTTCAGGAAGAAGTCAAACTGTCAGGAGAAACACGTCTGACGATATTCTGAGGGGGGCGCTGTACTTTGAGTCCGTGGTCAGAGGGACGATATCAGCCGGCCGCGTGCACTTACACGAGGAAGAAAGTCATTTCTGCTGATACGTTTTCTAAAGTGTAACTTCATTTGATTCATGCAGCTTCCTGCTCTCCTGATGGTCTCCTTCAAAAATGACTTTTTCTCATCATCATAATTCGATTGTTGCCCCTTAACTTTACAACTTTAACATCAAAACATGACCAATTTTTGATCTTATGATGACTTTGTTCACATGAAATTACAAATGTACTGTCGTCAGGGATGTGCGCGTTTAGTCGACTAAACGGTTAACGCCATCATCTCCGCTCGTCGGCACCAGAGTTACGTCAGCTGAACGACTTATTCATATTTTCTTCTTCTCCTTCGATGGCGCTCAAATGTTAGCAGGGGCTGTAGCCACAGACGGGCAGTAGCTCCGATTAACGGGCCTGCGCTCCTCGCTCTACTTCCTGGATGTAAACGAGCACAGTGAACGGACAACATGTTGTAGGAGCGGAGCGGGTGGGAGTGTTTTGATCTAGAAGATGTTATGGTATAACTGATATTAATTCTTCACGAGTCAGGGCTCGACATTATAACTGGCCCAGATGAATGATTGATAGAGTCAGCACGTTCAGCTGGTTCCGCTCGGTCCAGTTCAAATACTGCCTGACAAAAGAAAAATAGACAGTAACACGTTCTGAATTTCACAGCGCTCTCCTGTCATACCGGTGTTTTGTCAGTAATTATCTTAAAAACGTTGCGCTGGAACACGTTAAAGTTAAAGACTAGATCCTGCTAAAGATCAAAGTAATTCACAAAGCATCTTAGCCCTTAAGAGAGCTCCTAAAGTAAAGATGTAAGGATGAAGAGTTTCTCACAGAGAACAAAGAAGGAGAGATTCAGATCTATCACAGCCTCATATTAATATCAGATTAAGTAGACTCTTACAGTTAGCAGCATGGTGAATAAATATAAGTTTATAATTAGAGCTCAATTAATGAAATAAAAGTTGTAATTTAATCTCGCATCAGAATGGTTCAAGAGTAAATTGGTGACTGTTATTCTTCAAATCAAAAGTAAAGTTCCTGGGCCAGTGATCTTTGAAAACCAGTGGCCCATTTAGCTTAATGTCAAGCCCTGCTTGTATCAGCTGGTTTGAACAGAGGAGACATGAGCTCCAGTGACCTTCTCTGCTCCTTTGATCTTCAATCAGAGCGTAACTCTCAGAGCGTAACTCTCAGATCATGACGACGACACTCGTCTCATTTCTCCCTCATTTTGCCTCTTCCTTTTATGTTGAGTCAACAGACAACATTTAAATGAGACGGCGTTTGACCCGCCTGCTCTGTGAAGACAAAAGACACGAGGTGCAGCCTCTTCTGTCTGGATTTAATTATCGTCTCAGACGCCGTGGGCAGTGAAGGAGAGTCCTGTTTTGATCTTGGAGTGCTTTTAGAGCGCTCTTACCTGGGAGTGCGTTCTTCTTCTTCTTCCTCTCCGCCCACGGCCACCACCTCGTACATGAACTGCCCGGGCAGCAGAGAGAAAACGTCTCCATGACGGAGAGGGTACCAGGAGCCTTTCTGCAGAGGTCGAGGGTCATCGGCCGGGGACGACTGCATGAAGCACGGGTTGAAGTGGGTCTGAAGATAAAGAAACAAAAATCTCAGGTAAATGTTTCATATGGGGACGGGGGACGGGGACGGGGGGAGACGGGTGATGGGGTAGAGACTGTGGGGTGACATGCAGCAAAAAGGGTGGAGGTCAGATTCGAACCCCTGACGGCTGCGCTAGGACCACCGCGGGCGTCACAACCACCACCACAGTGACCCGTGACAGGACTCCATCCCAGCAGTCCAGACGGGGAGGTTATGAAGTGAAACAGAATTGATCTGCCCCCCCCCCCCCCCCCCCGGGTGTGATGTCATAAGGTCAATGTGTGAGGTCAATGTGTGAGGTCAATGTGTGATGTTATAAGGTCAGTGTGTGATGTCATAAGGTCAGTGTGATGTCATAAGGTCAGTGTGATGTCATCAGGTCAGTGTGTGATGTCATAAGGTCAGTGTGATGTCATAAGGTCAGTGTGTGATGTCATAAGGTCAGTGTGATGTCATCAGGTCAGTGTGATGTCATCAGGTCAGTGTGTGATGTCATCAGGTCAGTGTGTGATGTCATCAGGTCAGTGTGATGTCATCAGGTCAGTGTGATGTCATCAGGTTAGTGTGTGATGTCATCAGGTCGGTGTGTGATGTCATCAGGTCAGTGTGATGTCATCAGGTCAGTGTGTGATGTCATCAGGTCAGTGTGTGATGTCATCAGGTCAGTGTGTGATGTCATAAGGTCAGTGTGATGTCATCAGGTCAGTGTGATGTCATCAGGTCAGTGTGATGTCATCAGGTCAGTGTGTGATGTCATCAGGTCAGTGTGATGTCATCAGGTCAGTGTGTGATGTCATAAGGTCAGTGTGATGTCATAAGGTCAGTGTGTGATGTCATAAGGTCAGTGTGTGATGTCATCAGGTCAGTGTGTGATGTCATAAGATCAGTGTGATGTCGAGGTCAGTGTGATGTCATAAGGTCAGTGTGTGATGTCATAAGGTCAGTGTGATGTCATAAGGTCAGTGTGTGATGTCATCAGGTCAGTGTGATGTCATCAGGTCAGTGATTGATGTCATCAGGTCAGTGTGTGATGTCATCAGGTCAGTGTGTGATGTCATAAGGTCAGTGTGTGATGTCATAAGGTCAGTGTGTGATGTCATCAGGTCAGTGTGTGATGTCATAAGGTCAGTGTGTGATGTCATAAGGTCAGTGTGTGATGTCATCAGGTCAGTGTGTGATGTCATCAGGTCAGTGTGTGATGTCATCAGGTCAGTGTGTGATGTCATAAGGTCAGTGTGTGATGTCATCAGGTCAATGTGTGATGTCATAAGGTCAGTGTGTGATGTCATAAGGTCAGTGTGTGATGTCATCAGGTCAGTGTGTGATGTCATAAGGTCAGTGTGTGATGTCATCAGGTCAGTGTGTGATGTCATAAGGTCAGTGTGTGATGTCATCAGGTCAGTGTGTGATGTCATCAGGTCAGTGTGTGATGTCATCAGGTCAGTGTGTGATGTCATCAGGTCAATGTGTGATGTCATCAGGTCAGTGTGTGATGTCATAAGGTCAGTGTGTGATGTCATCAGGTCAGTGTGTGATGTCATCAGGTCAGTGTGTGATGTCATAAGGTCAGTGTGTGATGTCATCAGGTCAGTGTGTGATGTCATAAGGTCAGTGTGTGATGTCATCAGGTCAGTGTGTGATGTCATCAGGTCAGTGTGTGATGTCATCAGGTCAGTGTGTGATGTCATCAGGTCAGTGTGTGATGTCATCAGGTCAGTGTGTGATGTCATCAGGTCAGTGTGTGATGTCATCAGGTCAATGTGTGATGTCATCAGGTCAATGTGTGATGTCATCAGGTCAGTGTGTGATGTCATAAGGTCAGTGTGTGATGTCATCAGGTCAGTGTGTGATGTCATCAGGTCAGTGTGTGATGTCATAAGGTCAGTGTGTGATGTCATCAGGTCAGTGTGTGATGTCATAAGGTCAGTGTGTGATGTCATCAGGTCAGTGTGTGATGTCATAAGGTCAGTGTGTGATGTCATCAGGTCAATGTGTGATGTCATAAGGTCAGTGTGTGATGTCATAAGGTCAGTGTGTGATGTCATCAGGTCAGTGTGTGATGTCATCAGGTCAGTGTGTGATGTCATCAGGTCAGTGTGTGATGTCATAAGGTCAGTGTGTGATGTCATCAGGTCAGTGTGTGATGTCATAAGGTCAGTGTGTGATGTCATAAGGTCAGTGTGTGATGTCATCAGGTCAGTGTGTGATGTCATAAGGTCAGTGTGTGATGTCATCAGGTCAGTGTGTGATGTCATCAGGTCAGTGTGTGATGTCATCAGGTCAGTGTGTGATGTCATCAGGTCAGTGTGTGATGTCATCAGGTCAATGTGTGATGTCATCAGGTCAATGTGTGATGTCATCAGGTCAGTGTGTGATGTCATAAGGTCAGTGTGTGATGTCATCAGGTCAGTGTGTGATGTCATCAGGTCAGTGTGTGATGTCATAAGGTCAGTGTGTGATGTCATCAGGTCAGTGTGTGATGTCATAAGGTCAGTGTGTGATGTCATCAGGTCAGTGTGTGATGTCATCAGGTCAGTGTGTGATGTCATCAGGTCAGTGTGATGTCATCAGGTCAGTGTGTGATGTCATAAGGTCAGTGTGATGTCATCAGGTCAGTGTGTGATGTCATCAGGTCAGTGTGATGTCATCAGGTGGATATTACTGTGTGAGAGTTTGTTAAAGTGAAATGAGACATTCAGAGATGCAGCAGTGAGACTACAGGGAGACACTGAGGACGAGTATCTACGGAGAGCCTGAAGGGACAAACATGAGGTTAATGTGATGAACTCGTTCATGCTCACAGCTCTGATACTTCTGTACAAAGCTGTCCTCCTCCGCTGCTCTCTGCAACACAGAGGAAACAAACAGAAAGACAAACGTACTGGTTTGAGGCGCAGCTGTCCGTTCAGGTTCTCCAGCAGCCCGTGGTTTCTGGACACTCTCCGATCGCTGACCTGAGAGCACGTGAAGAATAAAAACAGGGCATGAGCTTCAGCAGGAAATGATTCAGATCAGATGTGTGTTAGACGTCTGACGACTCCGTCAGGACGACTGATCCAAGGAACATCAATCTGCTTCATAGCAGGATAAAGAGTGAGAGTATTCAAAAGATAAAACATGATGAGATAAAACTGAAGAATCATTTTAAACAAAACAAAAGGTGCGGCGAGGGAATAAATACGGGAGGAGACGAACTGAATCATTCTCTTCCAGATCAAAGATGCATCACTTATTGGACAACACCTGAAACTGAAACGGGTACCATGGTTACCAGATCGTGATATCTGCATAGTGATGTTTAATCTTTGATGGATCAGAGCTTTAAAGAAAACCCTGTACACCATCAGAGACTACACCAGGTGTTAGAACCAGTCCAGCTGCTCCCATGTTCCCAGGACGACAGCGCCCCCTGGTGGTTCAGAGGGAGAGCTGCGATCCTCCAGGAGCCTCTGGGTGTGATTACATCACGCACACACATCATTATGTTAACCCATAGCCTTCATACCTTAGTTCACTTGATGGTGAACAAAAGATATTTGAGTGAGTGAATGTTATCTCTAAGACTCTTTTTAAGAACTCACATGTTTTTTATTTGACACATGTCCCCTTTAAGGGCTTACACACTGTTAAGTCGTCCATACATGTTTGTCTTCAGTTCAGTTCAGATTCTTATTGGACCAAACACTTCTTGATTTAGTTTCATTTTGTGGACATAAGTTTAAAGAAGTTAAATCGCAAAATGTTTAAAAATCACAATGATACCGAATCGTGACTCAAAGTATCACATCGGGGCTTCTGGTGAGTCCCACCCCTCATACATAAACCGGACTTACTCCCAGGAAGGGACCCCTGCCCAGCACCGTGTCCCCCGGCGGCAGGTGGATGGGACCCCCGCCGTGCACCGGGACGAGGTGGAAGCCGGACATCAGCTCAGCAGGCGGGCCTGGAGGGAGCTTCAGCCCGGGGTATCTGGAGGTGATTGTATAAAACACAAAACCTGACACATTATAATTCAGTGCACTGGATTGTAAAGTTTATTCTGTTCATGAAATGAGCTTTAAAGAGCGTTTCTAACTTTCTTTCATTCAGCTGATAATGTCCTACAAAGACGTTTTTTGTCAAACTTTTCTCTCTGCCTACCTGCTCAGGTGGTCAACAGGAGTATAAACTGTCACTCACTGTTTTGGAAGTCAAGGCGAAAGGACAGAGAAATGTGTGTTTTCATGGATAAGTCTGGGCAAGTTTAGGATGTCCGCCAAAGACAGTTCAAAACTTCCGGGATGCGAGTGGCGCATGCGCAGTAGGCAGGAGGCAATGGCGATTTACAAAATAATATAAATCGTTTTGTTTTTTTTTATTTATCGTGAGTAGAGGAGGTAGCCTACACATCACAATTTAAAAAATGGGCATAAATGAATTAGAATTATTGTACTGCTTTACTTTGTATAATAATATTTTTTTTTATTTGTAGCACAAATTTTATAAATGTTTACAACTAAACCCAATCGCAAACGAGATGGTCCATGTCAAGGGGATTATTCTAATGAATTAAAATACGACTAAATGACTCCTATATACTTACAGCATAAATGTTACAACGTAAATAAAGATGCGTCAAGTTACCGGATGTTTTGTTTAAAAATGTTGATGGCTTGATCTGAAGGTAAAAAAAAAAAAAGGTTGTTTCGGGAAACTATGCGATTAAATGTATTTTGTCTTCGCATGGGTACCATAGACTGTAATAGATGGGTACGTGTATTTTAAAAGAGCCGACCGTCTACAGAAACACTGTACAGAAAATATATATATTAGTGTTTTATTTTGAAAACGTTTTTTTTCTGTTTCCTACGTCTTTCACGCATGCGCTCTTGGTCAGAAAACAGAGTGACGTGTGCTGTGTGTGTAAACAGCCGTTGAGACATTTAAACAGTCAGCTGTCAGACGGACACGAAGCGAGCTCACTGCCGGTGAGAAACTGATATTTAATCTTCACTATATCGTCTTTTGATTTTATTTTCCGGCTGGTTTTAACTGTGAGCGACATTCTGTGACATATGTTGTTATTTGGCCTGAAAACTACAAAAGCCAGGAGAGTTTTCCGTCGCTGTTTAGCTAGCTAACGTAAAGCTAGCGTGGAGCTAACGGAGCAGCCCGTGGACTGAGGGTGTTACCATGAGAGCAACACTTAAATATATATAAATATATATATATATACACACACAATAACACTTAAATATATATATATATAAGTGTTACCATGAGAGCAACACTTAAATATATATAAATACACACAATAACACTTAAATATATATATATATAAGTGTTACCATGAGAGCAACACTTAAATATATATAAATATATATATATACACACAATAACACTTAAATATATATATATATAAGTGTTACCATGAGAGCAACACTTAAATATATATAAATATATATATATACACACAATAACACTTAAATATATATATATATAAGTGTTACCATGAGAGCAA
>NC_089195.1:36676709-36685112 GCF_963930695.1 Labrus bergylta
CCTGCCTGTCATACACAAAGATTCTGCTGCTCATCATGTAAAGCGTCAATGTAACACAATAACACAAAAAAACAAACTGATCAAGGGAGAGGTAAATAAGCAACTCCCCGATTCTGTAAGGTAGAAAATACAGTTTTTTGTCAGTGGAGTGTGGAGTCTTTAGAGAAAGCTGCTCGGTCTGTCTGCTCCTTTAGGCCTCAGTTTAGACCCGGGGGTTCAGGAAAGACTTAAAGGGATTCCTACCCCGTTGAAACATGAGTCTGTGTTGACATTGGGTCATATATGTAGAAATACATTTTGAAGTTGGTGCCTTCTTGGCCGAGAAAAGTCAGAAAGTGTCTTTTTGGCTCATGTGGATGAAAGACACCAAATCCCAGAATGCACAGCACCACAGGCCACTTCCACTAAGGTCCTCTAGTTCAGAATCAGAATCAGAAATACTTTATTAATCCCAGAGCTGCAACAGCTTCCAGGGACGCAAAATGAGGATTTTTTTGCGTCATCAGAAGTTTTTCAGACTCAGAAATAAAAAGATTTCTCATCTCAGGGGAAAATGAGGGCGGGATGCATGAGCATTCAAAAATACTACCAGGTTTCTAATGATACAAAGATTAATGCTAATGGGTGAAGTGTCCCTTTAAAGAGGTTTAAGAGCTGGACTCGAGGAGGATGTCATTTACATTTAAAGCTACAGACACAGAAACAGCCTGTTCTGAGTGACCCTTTATGTTTTCCTCTCCCTCCATCATTTCTGTTTTGATGTTCTGTGTGGAGCTCTTTGAATCGCCTCGTCGCTCAGATGTGTTTAAATAAAAAAAAACCTTAATGTCCTCGAGACGGAGAGGAACGTTGACTCTCGTCCCGTCTCCCATTGCAGGTCACTCTGGTGAGGAACTACACCCGCAGCCGTGTGAAGAGAGACTGGCTGAGGGGACGATACAGCCACGTGAGCTCGCCGGAGGAGCTGAGGGGGAGGACCATGACGCCGCTGGACGCCGAGACGTGGGGCGAGATCCTGCAGGCCGAGCTGGACAGATGACTGACGACGACCATCGCTGCCTCATTTCTTTTTTTAAAAACTTACCTGGAGCACTTCTGAGTGTTTGGATTCATGACTCTAATATATGTTTTATATCTTTGTGTTTTATGTGAACTCTCACAATAAATGTACATAATATTTTTTTTATTTTTTTGTAAGAAAAAAGGATCATGGACTGTTAATCTTTGAGCTGTGTTATTGCTTTTTGCTGATGATGCAATAAATCACATTGATGTGAAGACGGTGAGGTCGTTTTTTTTTCACGTCTAATTATCGGTAATGTTTCATTAAGTTTGCAGCCGAGTGTGAAGCGGCTGGGACGAGGGTCAGCACCTCCGAGTCCCAGGCCATGGATCTGTGATGGAAAACAGCTGATTGCTCTCTTCTGGTGGGGAGGGAGTCTCTAAGTCTCTCATTCCTCTGGAGGGTGTCTGGGCTCAGCCTCAGAGAGAGGGGGAGGAGCTTAGACATTCAGGGGGAGGAGCTCGGAGTAGAGGTGCTGCTCCTTCACATCTAAAGGAGCCAGGTGAGGTGGTTCAGGCATCTGATCAGGATGACTCCTGGACATGGCCAACTGGGAGGAGAACCTGTGTAGGGGTGGAGGTCAGAAGGGGAAGGCCGTGCTGAGGTGAGGAGGTGAGGAGGAGGATTTGGTGTGTGATGTGGGACGTGACCAGGGGGCCAGTGAAGGTGATGGTAATGTGCTTATGTGTCATTTTTAAATCTGACTTGTCAGAATCCTCATCCTGCTGACCAGCCTCCTTAATGAATTAAAAAGAAAGGTTTTTTACAATTCCGCTTTTATTGTGAAAGACCCGGAAGTCCTGTCCTGCCTGGCTTGACTAGCCCCTCCCCCTCATCCCTCAGCATCAGCGCACCATCCTCCGCTGTCCTCCTCCTCCTCCTCCTCCCCCCCTCAGCTCTGGACCACACATTGACCCCGTCGAACAGCTGAGCCCGGGCCGGATCATGGACGACGTCCCCCCGATCATCAACATCTCCATCTCCCTGAAGATCCAGCCCAACGAGGGGCCCGTCTTCTTCAAGGTGGACGGGACCCGCTTCGGCCAGAGCAGGACCATCAAGCTGCTCACAGGCTCCAAATACAAGATCGAGGTGGTGATGAAGCCTGGAAACGTCGAGGCCACGTAAGAACACCTCCTCTTTTGAATCCATCGTTGTGTTGTTTTAGTGAAATCCTGCAGCAGGAAGCTACACCGAGCGGGCACGTCGGTTCATTTCATTCATCATTTTCAACATAAAGGGAGTGATTTAACTATGAGCGATGGATACCGTTTATTTAGAGGAAATGAAGCAGTATGAGTTGTGCACGTCTGCTCCGCGGCCTCCCTCCTGCAGGCCTGCAGCAGCACCCGATCCCCGTCTGAATAAATCATGAACGCTGGATCATGTGTGATGTGTTTGTTTCCTCGCTGGAGGAGACAGGAGCGGTGCACGTCGATGGATTATTAGTCAGGCAGGTTTTTATCAGGGCGGGGTCCAGCTGAGCAGAGCAGACAGCCTCCATGACGACAGGAGCGATCAGTCCTGAGAGTTTAAAACGATGCACGAGACATTAGTGAAAAATGAACATTTCAAAAAAGGTGATGGAAGGGTAAAAAAATAAAACAAACACTCTTCAGACAAACAGCTCAAATAATCTCCTGAATATAAAATAATGTATTATAGGTCTGTCTGTGGTGGGCTCACCTGGGGCGCTGATGTTGAAACATGAAGAGGATGCTGAAGTGTAAAAATCCTGCAGTTCCTGGAGTGTCCACTAGAGGCTGGCTGCAGAAGCACAGGAAGTCACATACACACCCATTCTAAAAAAGCCGGTTTTTACGGCAGACATTAAAGGCTTTATATGTGATTTTTTGATCCAGCAGATGTCGCCCTTGAGCTCCAGCATGAAACCAAAACTACTGGCGCTGCAACTTGTTTTTTTTACAAACCAAAATGTTCCTTTTTGTCTTCCTCTCAGCAACATGAACATCGGGGGCATCGTCTTCCCTCTGGATCAGCAGTCCAGAGACGAGGAGTCGGTGGTGTATCACGCCCAGTACGACACCGAGGGCGTCCCGCACACGAAGAGCGGAGACCGGCAGCCTGTGCAAGTCAGCATGGAGGTAAGACGAGCAGAGAGAGCAGAGAGGAGAGGTGCAAGAGATCCTGACTCTGCAGCTGCAGGCGTTTAAGACTTATTCTATGAAAACATTCAATTAAAAAAACAGAGTGATAATTGTAGCTGTGCGTTTCCATGACAACGCTCCTCCCTCTGTGCAGTTTAAAAAGGCGGGGACGTTCGAGACGGTCTGGCAGGCCAAGTACTACAACTACTACAAGAGGGAGCACTGCCAGTTCGGCAACAAATTCACCAGCATCGAGTACGAGTGCAAGCCCAACGAGACGAGGACCCTCATGTGGATCAACAAGGAGGCGTTCAACTGAGTCCGCTCGTCCTCGCCCGCATCCCCTCGACAAACGCAGAGGACGCCAGATTGCAGCCGGACGACGGTGGACACATCAGCATCACAGAAAAAGGACAGCCTTATCTTACAGGGGGGGGTGGGGGGTCGGCGAGGGTATTTATGTTGTTTTATAAAAAAAAAGAGGGTAGAGTAGGAGCTGGTCTTTAAGGGGGTCCGATTTAAAGCTGCACTCTGCAACAGGGCTTTGTGGCAGCTCTTAGGCCCTGCTTACCAAGTATACCAAAGGGGGGCGTCTGAAATCCTGCACAGTGAGAGAAGACCACCTGGGCTCCTTAAGGCTTTATGTCTAAAAGGGAGAGGAGAGGGAAAGATCTAAAACTGATCAAAGAGTGCTGCTTCTCCAAAGGGAGCGTTCATAAGTCTTTCTCTCTCTCTCTTTCTCTCTCTCTCTCTCTCTCTCTCTCTCTCTCTCAACTCTCTCTCTCTCTCTCTCACTCACTCTCTGTCTCTTTCTCTCTCTCTCTCTCTCTCTCTCTCACTCACTCTCTGTCTCTCTCTCTCTCTCTGTCTCTCTCTCTCTCTCTCTCTCTCTCTCTCTCTCTCTCTCACTCACTCTCTGTCTCTCTCTCTCTCTCTGTCTCTCTCTCTCTCTCTCTCTCTCTCTCTCTCTCTCTCCCTCTCTCTCTCTCTCTCTCTCTCTCTCTCCCTCTCTCTCTCACTCACTCTCTGTCTCTTTCTCTCTCTCTCTCTCTCTCTCTCTCTCTCTCTCTCTCTCACTCACTCTCTGTCTCTCTCTCTCTCTGTCTCTCTCTCTCTCCCTCTCTCTCTCTCTCTCTCACTCACTCTCTGTCTCTTTCTCTCTCTCTCTCTCTCTCTCTCTCTCTCACTCACTCTCTGTCTCTCTCTCTCTCTCTGTCTCTCTCTCTCTCTCTCTCTCTCTCTCTCTCTCTGTCTTTCCCTCTCTCTGTCTCTCTCTCTGTCTTTCCCTCTCTCTCTCTCTGTTTTCCCCCCTCTCTCTCTCTCTCTGTTTTCCCCCCTCTCTCTCCTCTCTCTGTCTCCCCCCCCTCTCTCTCGCTCTCCCCCCCCTCTCTCTCCTCTCTCTGTGTGGGCAGCTCTCCTGTCAGCACTCACACATCAGGACGAGCTCCATGAAGAGTTGCACAGTGCAGCTTTAAAAACAGCCGACTTAAAGGAACAACGGGACATTTTTTGAAATAGTTTGCTCGCTCACTCTTGGTTAGACGAGAATATTTTTTTGTACATTTCCCCTCCGTACGTCCAGTGAGCCAAATAATCCGATGGAAACTTCAGATCATTACTGACCTCAGCTCTCTGTATGCTGCACCCAAACTCACAAAACAAATCCACACATTAACCACCATGTGAGAGATGTTTGACTAGATGTTTGATGTTTGAAATAGAGACACATTTAAAGGAGCAGTATGTAACTCTGACACCTAGTGTTTAAAATGGGTACTGCAGTCTAAATTCTAAACATCATAGAGAGCTGTCTCCCCCCCCTCCTCTCTAGAGTGGATGCTCACTCAGGTCACCATGTGGTGGACTCTGAAGCTTCAGTGTTTATCCAGCTCTGCATGGGTCTGTAAACCTTTCTGTGTTCTAACCTCTCTCATTTTTCAAAAGCATCTCCAATATTGATCCTAGTTTGAGCACGTTTCTGCTCGTGGAGCTTATTAGAAACATGCAGAGGCTTTTTAGGTCGGGTACAATCACTTCTATCTGAACCACTTCTCTTGACCGCTTCCATCGCTGCAACACCTGTTGACCTGATAACTGCTCTCATATCTGGCAAACCGAGGGGCGTCCAAAACGGCTGTGTGTGTGTGTGTGTGTGTGGGGGGGGGGGGCGTGTCTTATGTATGAAATGTCCCGGCTGTTCCTTTGAGGCAGAGTTAAAATCAAGAGCAATATTTGAGCAGCACGAGACGGAGCGATCTGAAGACCAGGATGGACGACACCTGGAGGGATAGATTTATTACCTGTGTGGATGATGATGTGAGTGTGAGAGAGAAGAGAGGATGTGTGAGACTGTGGACATCATTAATGTAGTTCTGACTTGAGTTTTTTTTTAAAGTGTTATTTATTGTGTTATTTTAAGACACAAAGAGGCAGCAGCTACAGCTCTGTCACTGATGAGAGAATGGACATATTTATTATTGTCGTCTTTAAGGCAGTGAACACACACACACACACCACACACACACACACACACACACACACACCGCTCAGAGGGAGGACATTTAGATTCAGATTAAGATGTGTTTGTCGTTGATTCAATACACTCGACTTCCTGTCTGTTGCTCCGACACATCGACTCCAACTGGAGCGTTTCAAACATCCGCCGCCTGTCGTTCATCAAGAGAAAAGAAGATCTGATGCGTTTGTTTGGACTACTTTCAGCAGCGGATGAATTCTCAGCGGGTGCTTCAGCGGGAGGATAAAGAATATAACTGGACTGCTCCTTTAAGCTCTCAAACATCTTATGCCCTTTTTCTTTTTTTTTAACTCCAGCTCTCATGAGAGAATGAAAGTGTGTCGTCGTGTTTAAACGTTGGAGCTGCAGCTGCTCTCTCTTTCTGCACGGCGGGTTTCATTTTGCCAAACATACGATGTGTCAGTGGATTTATTTTAACGCCTGAACCTTGGGCTGTTTTGTTACATGTTGAAATAAAGAGTGTCAAGTGTCTTTGTGAAGAATACAGAATGCTGAAACTAAACTGCTGCATGTGTTCTTTAAACATTTACATTTCACGCTGCTGGAGGACATTTTACAGGAGCCCTGAAGTCCCAAAAAGTAATTTAAAAAAAGTTGTGTGTGAACAAGAAAACAAGATAATTATCATCAAAATTCAGGGACTTCATCTAGAGACGTTACAACACAGCAAGGAGACTTGATATAAGCAAGCGGCAACCTGCAGTGTTTTAAACATGAAGCCGATGCTGAAGTGTAACATCCTGCAGTTCCTGGAGTGTCCACTAGAGGCTGGCTGCAGAAGCACAGGAAGTCACATACACACCCATTCTAAAAAGCCTGTTTTTACAGCAGAGATGAACATGTTTACAGCCTGGTTCAAAAAAACAAATAGGTGTGATTAGCTCATGTCTGGATGGACACACCCTGTACGGGGGTGAATGTTTTGATGACTCATCAGTTTTGATTTGATGAAGGATAAGAGTTATTCACAATAAGGCGTGTAGCTGACCTGATTGACAGGTGGGCGCGGTGTAACGGTTTGTCAGGAGGTTAAAACCCGCCTCAGCTCCAGCTCTCAGCCTGTCGTTAGGTTGACTGAAAGTTAGACTGAGACAGCATTTCCAGCATGGAGACCGCCATCGATGGGACTCCAGCGCCCCCTGCAGGGACAGACGGGTGACGTCACTCAGGCTTCATCCTTTAATATTCACAGTTTATGGATATAAGTCCATATTTTTTGTAAAGATTTGTTTCGGGCTTTTGCCTTCATTTGGACAGGACAGTGGAAAGAGAGAGAGAAATGACATGCGGGTAAGGAGCCACAGGTCGGACTTGAACCATGGCCGTCCGCTTTGAGGTCTTTTGCCTCTTTACATGGGGCACAACCTAACCACTAGGCCATCTCCACCCATGATATAAGTCATTTTTAAGGAAATTAAGCAAAAAGAATTCAAATTAAAAAAAATACTCATCCTGAAAAAACTTTGATTATTAATGCTGAGGTCTTAAAACTGCAAACTGCAAACTAAAGAGTTTTCCTGACTTTAGTGGAGATTACGTAATGTGTTATCACCCATGCTTTTGTTCTTATATTCATTACAAATCATCTTTATCATCATATAAACAAATATTAAGGGCCTGCTTGAGTTCGGTTAATGAGTGTCGTGAAGGTAATTTCGTAACTGCACAGGTGTTGCAACACTTAAAGTGAGAGATCCTGTTTAAATATTTATTTGTTTATCCTTTGCAGATTCAAATGTCCACCCATTAAACATGTTTGCATATAAGCACGCTGTCTGATGGATATCTTACGGGGCTTATAAGGCTGAAACAGAGGGGTTCTTTTTTGCACGTAGTAAAGCAGGAAACGGGCTCGTACCGCACTTCAAACATGGTGATGGAGGTTTGTTTTTATTGGTGATCTTTGAAGCCTCCCCTCAGCAGCGACGAGCCTCCGAGATGGAGAGAAAACCTGTTTGTGCTGCACTATCCTTCTGCAAGATGGTTTGTGTTGAAGACAATGTGTCACTCTGCTGTAATAATAAAAAACCACCACAACAGATCCACGCATTATTATGTCTTTGATCTGTTGTCTACAAATGTGTTTAACAATTTCACTCTTTGCCTGTGGTTAAACACATTTATTTGCAATTTTTGAAATGTTTTTTGTTTTTGCTGGACGCTAATAATCATCTTCTTTGTGCATTCATTCCACTGCAGTGAGCCCAATAAATATAAAATTCACCCTGTAAAAGTTATATAGCCATGTTCCACCAAGTGGTCCGCTTTGGTTCAGTACAGTCTGGTACAGTTTGGAACAGTAAACCCTGATCTTGCTTGGGTTTCCACAGTCAACCGTATACTTGGTAAGCGGGGCCTAAGAGATATAGAGTGACATCATAGCAGCACGACACAGTGTGGCCCGGCGATACATTTAACCAAGAAGCAGAAGGACACAACGCAGTAAACAAAGGCGAAGGACATCCAGCAGAGGTCTGCACCTCCGAGGTCATCCATGGGGCGGAGCTACGTGTTGACATAAATTGCAATCCACGGGATATTTAAACATGGTGCGTTTTGTGTTTGTCCTTTATTACCACGAAAAGTGGCTGTTCTTTTGACCTATTATTGGACTGCAGTGTGTCTAGCTCTGCCTTCATTACGCTTGGAGTCCCAACAGAAGGGTAGCATTGGAAACGCCAATAAATGTGTACTGA